>NW_025969858.1:0-13586 GCF_021869965.1 Rhincodon typus | reverse complement strand
AGGGCAGATGCCAAGGGACTGAGGGAGCGAGCAAAGTGCTAGACTTGCTGGCTTCTTTTGCGGCGCAGATTGCCAGCCGAAATAGCTCAGTTGGGAGAGCGTTAGACTGAAGATCTAAAGGTCCCTGGTTCAATCCCGGGTTTCGGCACAATACGAGCTCGCTGAGCGGGTCAGCCTTTGTTTAGCTGTGATGGAGGAGAGCGAAGCCCTCCTTCTGCTGGCTCAACGGTTGCTTTGATCACATCTCCGAATTTGCTGGCCTCCGCCTCCTTCTCCATCGCGCGCGTGCAACAATTGACGTGTCCCTTCTGACCTCCGCCGTCTTTTGCTTCCTGGCTCTTTGCTCATTTCTTCTCTCATTCACTGTGTATCAAGTGTTCCAAAATGGTGAAATAGACAAAACCTCAATCCTGCAGCAACTCAAAGTCAAAAATTCAACAACAGCTGTGAATGCAGATGTCAATCTGAGAGTCAGCAAAACGTTCATGCTGGCCATTGCACTCACATTGACTGTCTCTCCTCTTTCTCTCTCATTCACTCATTCACTCATTCACTCATTCACTCACTCACTAATCACTCACTCACATTTCTGCTTGCAATTCTACGTTGTCAAAAGAGGCGATCCCTGAACGCAATGGCGAATTTGCGGGTGGGAAGCCGGCAGGCTCAAGAGCGTCCGACTTTTGGTTGATTCGAGTGTTGTAGACGTGCGCATTTACAGAACGTTGAGGAGCGCTCGGGATTTGTGGAGCCTGCAGAGTTCTTAATGATGATTTTAATAGTGGGCGAACTGAAGCCGAGGCAGAAGCGAATGGTTCAGCTGGTTGAGGAGCATTGGGTTGATCGCAAAGCTGCTGGGATATAGAGTGAAATGATGAAATGGCAGGCAGATGGGCATGACGGACTAGTTTGAGAATGTGTCGAGTGGAGATGGAGTGAAGTCGGCGAGAGATGTTGATGGTGAATGGAGCACAGACAGCTAAGAGCATGTTTTGGAATGAGTTGACGACTTGGGGGACGAGTTGCTTGTTATGCTTTGATTGGTGACGAGTGCGCAACAGTCCTTGTGCTAAACATAAGCAGCCCGCATCAGAAATGATTGTGCAGAATGAAGTGTGGAAAAGGAATAATAAAGAGAGTAGATGGTGTAAAGAGGCAGTGGCTGAAGCAACATGTGTTGCGTGGGTGTGCGTGTGTGTGTTGAGACAAGAGTCTGAATGATATGAGGGAGTTTTGAATGAAAAGGGCAACGTCTTGAAGAAATTTGCTCCAAATATATAGGGCAGATGCCAAGGCACTGAGGGAGCGAGCAAAGTGCTAGACTTGGTTCCTTATTTTGATTGAGGAGCGATCGGGGTGTCACGGGCTCCTTCTGCACCTCGCTTTGCTGGTTCAACTATTCATGTACATTTGGCCACGACAGTATTAGTAAGATGCAGCTCCATCCGTCCTGTTTCCTGGATGAAGTTGATTCCATTCTTGCTTTGCATTTACGCAGTGCATCAAATGGCCATTTTGTTAAGAAGCGGGCAGTTACTTCTTCAGACTCACCACTGCACAATTATGTATAGATGATGCTCCAACTTCATATTGAGTGTTGCCTCGATTCTGTTGTCTGGCAATGTCACCATTCTAAATGGGAAAGTCTTTATACAGATCTTGCAACTCAAAGTCTAGGCATCCATGAGACACTGTGGGCCATCAGCAACAGCAGCATCATATACCACCTCAGACAATGTCCAATCTCTTAGTCTGGCATATGCTCCATTTAAACATCATATTGGAAGCTCCTGGCCAAGTTCTGGAACATAGAACATAGAACTGTACAGCACAGTACAGGCCCTTTGGCCCACAATGTTGTGTCGAACTTTTACCCTAAACCTAAGTTCTATCTAACCTCTACCCCTACCTTATACTATCATCCATATGCCTATCTAATAGCCTCTTAAATAAGTTGAACATGTCTCGCAAAGTTTAGCTTTAGCAATGTATTGTCCATGCAGACTTGATGTGCTGAAGGGCCTTTTCTCTACTGTTTGATTCTATGATTCATTACTTCATCATTAAAGCCTTGTGTGCACCATTTACAACATACACTGTTTAAAATCACCAAGACTCCTTAAACAGCCCCTTCCAAGTCCAGAACACATCAATCTAGATAGTCAAGATACTTGGGAATGCCACCACCAAGCCATACACCATACAAGGAAATATATTATTGTTCCTTCAGTATCACTGTGTCAAAATCTGGAATGCCCTCACTGATGGCATTGTGAGTGTACTTATACTAAGTGAATGGCAGTGGTTCAAGAAGACACCATGTTTGCAAGGGCAACTAGGGATTGGCAATAAATGCTGTCTGAGACAGCTATGCTCATGTCCTATGAGTGAAAAAAAAAAATTTGTGACAGTGCTCGGCCTACATGTTTATGTACTGGTGAAGTGTGTGACCAATTAGTCCAGAGAACCATTGATGTTGAGATTTGTACAAGATTGGATCAGGAAGAAGGGTAAAGCAGGAACCAACATCTCAAAACAACAGTAATACTAGAGTGGTGAGGGGTTACTTAACAAAAATGAAACTAGAGCAAAGAATTATCAAAACCCTGGCAGGTAATTTAGAGGAAAATTTCAAGGCATTTTCTAAGTATTTTAGGGCCATTCAGGAACATTACAGCAATCTATCTGTGGAGCCAGAGACCTGGGTGACCCCTTATACATATACTTTGCATTTGTATTCATGGTAAAGACGAATGATGGAATACTTGCCTTTATTAGTCCAGGCATTAAGAAGAAGAATAGATAGGTCATGATGAGCTGTATTAAACATTATTTACGCCACGGATGGCGTTTAGTGTGCAGTTCTGGTCACCTCACTACAAAGGTGTGACTGCACTAGAGAGGATGCAAAGCACATTCACTGATGTATTGGTGGGTTTTGGGGGCTGGGAAGATAAACTGATTTGGCAGGTTGTGGGATATGGTTTGAAGGCACAGTGGAGGTTGATGCACAGACAAGAATTGAAGGAAAACCAGGTCAGTTTAGAGGCAGTGTGAATATCCTCAAGGACAGACTGTTGTAGGAAAAAATTTCTAAGAGGGACCTTGAGTTCTGTGTTCAGCAGGACAAGCGACCTTTATTCTGAACTCTTTTACCCTATGTGGAAGAGGTCAGATACTACTCCAAATCTGGCTTTCACATGGGGTCCAGTTGCCGTCTTAACACAACTCAGAAAAGAAATGTCAATGACACTCTAACTTTCCCAGCTGAATACAACATTTTTTTGTAGCTTTTTGCCTTGCAATAACTATGTGCAACATTGATGTCATTGTTAGCTGCATCCCCCTAATCTATACATCCAATCCAGTAAATACACAGTCAATGAGGGCCAAATCTGTGGACAGCCCTAGGTCCTCCCATAATCTCATCATGTCTGCACTCCACTGCAGACAATTTAAGGCCAAACAACAGTGCCTGGTCTCCTATTGTCTTGGACACCCCTAACCACTGGACCATGACCTTGCACTGCTAATAAGATGTGGTAATCAGTGTGCAATGGTTTCCCCACATTAAAATAACTGTTTCACAGGCACCTTCCACACCCTCAGGATAAAGTCAGGAACACCAGGACCCTTATGAACAGTCCTGCCAGTGACAGACTGGAATGCTGCTCTGCCATTATTGCTTGGAAACTCAGGATCTATGATATAGACATCGCTACCCTGAATCAAACCCAGCAGGCAGGGGAAGGACAGCTCAGAGAGCAAAGTGGTGCCTATACCTTCTTCTGGAAAGGCAAGGCCAAAGAAGAACACTACATCCATGCAGTCAGCTTCACCATCAAAAATGAACTGATGAACCAATTCAAAGACTCCCCCTGCAGAATAAGTGAATGCCTCATGGCACTCTGATTACTCTTCCTCGGAACCAATACATCACAGTTTTCAGTGCATATGCACCAACTGCAGCAGCTGAGGACAAGGAGAAATTCTACTCCAGCCTTGACCAGTATCTCTCATCTGCAGACTTTTGGGGTGATATAATCAGAAAAGGAGGAGCCAGTAATCAAAACTGCACTGGCACCTTTCTCCTGACCAAATGCCACAAACACAACCGCCTCGTCACAAACACAACCTGTTCTGCCAAAGATACAAATACAAGAATAATGGGCAGCACCTGCACTCCAAACACTTGAACCTCCTTGTCTATATCATATTCAGTGCGAGGGGTCCGAAAGACATTAAAATCACATGTGCCATGACAGGAGCTGATGACTGCGAGACAGATCAGAGCCAGAATTAACATAAATATAGCCCTGCCGCAGTGGAGACAACAGAGGCAATGCCACAAAAATTTCAACATTGAGGCACCTAAAGACCTGGAAAAAATAGCCGCATGCAACCAATTCATCTTCACAAACCCAATGACCTTGGTGACACCAAGCTATGGGATCCCAACAGTCTCTGGTCCACTCTTAAGAATGCCACAATCAATGCCTGCAAAAATTTGGTCAGCCATTCAATCAGGAAACACGAAGACTGGATTGATGAGAATGATCATGAGATCCAGGAACTATTAAACTGGAAACACATGGCATTTCAGAGGGTAAAATAACAACTGCACTTGAAAGGGAAAAGGCAGGCCTATGGGTGAGTGAAGGCAGAGATGCAAAAGCAAACCCACAAAAAAAAAAGAACTGGTGGTGTGGAAAACGCACTGGAGGACCAATGAATGGCTGACAACCATGACATGCATGGTTATTCTATGCTGTTAAGACCACATGTGGACCAAAAACCCAAGGCCCCACACCACTGCTGGTCAAGCAAGGAGTGACTTATCAAATAAGACATCAAAAACCACTGGGGGGAGCACTTCAGAGAGAGAACTCTGGCATTGATTCGAGAGTTCTTGAATGCATCTCGCAGCATAATACACGCCATAAGCTCAGCAGCATCCCAGCCCTGCATGAAGTAGAGAAGGCCATCCATCAGCTGAAGAAAACCAAGGCTTCTGGAGCAGATGTTATCCCTGCTGATGCATTGAAGTTTGGAGGCAAAGAGATCCTGCTGCAGCTACATGCCCTTGTCTGCTTTATCTGGAAGTTGGAAAGCATCCCGGGATAGCTCTGCAATGCTACGGTCATGACCTTTTTTTCAAAAAAAGGGAACAAGTCTAACTGTGTAACTGTAGTGGAATCCTTCTGCTGTCAACTGTTGGAAAAGAAATTTCTAAGGTCCACCTCAACTGTCTCCTTCCTGAGTTGCAGTGTGGCTTTCAGCCACTGAGTAGCACAATGGACATGATTTTAACCATGCAACAGCTGCAGGCAAAATGCAGAGAAATGACCCTACCACTGTACATTGCCTTCTGTGACCTTACAAAATCCTTTGATACCATCAAACATGAAGTTTGTCACCATCTTTCACCTGCTTCATGATGAAATGGAATTTGTGATAATGACAAATGTCTCCAGCACCAACCCATTCCCTGTTTGGACCAGTGTCAGGCAGGGCTGCGTCATTTCCCCAACACTGCTCTTGATCTACCTTGTTGCAATGCTTCACCACACTGCCAACAAGCTTCCCGCTGGAGTGGAGCTAACTTACAAAACCTGTGGGAAATTATTCAACCTCCGCCATCTTCAAGTCAAAACCAAAGTCACCCCAAACCAGTGATATCAAACTGCAGTATGCAGATGATGCTTCCATATGTGTAGTCTGTGAGGACATATTCCAGACCATCATCAGCACCTTTATAAAGATATATGACAGCAGGGGTCTCACCCTGAACATCCGGAAGACATCACCCTGACCTGGCATTGTGGAGCAAATCCTTGACCATCAATGTCCACGGGGTGGCCTTAGAGAACATTGACCAGTTTCAATACCTCGGGAGTGTCCTGTCAGCCAAAGCAGCTATTGATGAAGAGATCCAGCACCACCTCCAGTGTGCTAGCACAATCTTCCGCTGACTAAGGAAAAGGATTTTCGAGAACAACAACACCAGATCTGACATGAAGATCATGGTTTAGAGAGCTGTAGTGGTTCCTGCCCTCTACATATGGCTCTGAGACATGGGCTGTCGACAGCAGACACCTCAAGGCACTGGAGCAGTACCACCAACATTGCCTGCGCAAGTTACTGTGAATCTGGGACAAAAGATGCACCAACACCAGCCTCCTTGACCAGGCCAACATTCCCAGCATCGAGGCACTGACCACCATTGATTGGTTACAATGGGCTGGACACATTGTCTGCATGAACAACACAAGATTCCCCAAGCAGGCACTCTACTCGCAGCCTTGAAATGGCAAGTGAGCCCTAAGTGGACAGGGGAAGATATTCAGTGATACCCTCAAGACCTCACCGTGGCATTCCCACAGACACCTGGGAGTCACTGGCCCAAGACTATCCAACGTGAAGGAGGAGCATCTGGAAGGCACAAGCACCTTGAGACTTGCCATCTGGATAAAAATGAAAGCCAGGTGAAAACAGCAAAAGGAACATGCTGCCACACCAATGCCCCACCCACCCCTTCCCACAAAAATGACTTGCCCCAAGTGTAACTGAGCCTGGGGTAGCTGTATCAGTCTGTACAGCCCCCTACAGACTCACACCGAGAGTGGAATAGAGTCATCCTCGGCTGCGAGGGACCATTGATGATGATGATGATGATGTCTACCAGATACCAGGCATTTGCCAGGTGCACCGCATTATTTGCCAATAACCTAAATACTTGTTTGTCGATAAGAACTCTTCCAAATTCTCTACAAACTTTAGTACGGGAGATTATGAAGGATATTAATTTCTGCCAATTGTTCTAAAATCTTTAAAATCAACACTAAAATAAAGTTATTATAATTCGGTGATGCAGCTGACAAATTGGGACCAATCCTGTCTCATTCCAGCCTGCGAGATCAAATCAACAGTCCTTTTGTCTTTTTGTTGTAATTACAACTTCCACTATTCTTATAAGTGAGTTTTAAACCACAATATAGTTCTAAAATGAATCTTTTACTACTTCTATTGTAAACACTAATTTTCTTTTCTTAGTAGAAAGCATCTATTCAAATTCCACTGATGAGGGTGAAATTCAATCACTTAACAACTTTACCTAGCCATTAAGCAAAATTTGTTTAGATTCTGCAAATAACAGGGGGACATAACCACATCGTCACTTTGAATTTAGTCATTTGTCTTTGTCACTGTTATCTTAATTTTCGGGTGTAAAATTCTGCATGTAAGCTGCAATTGTTTATCTCTCATGTCTTACAGCCTCTTTTGCTCTCTTGCATGTTATCTGTTTACAAATTTGTTACTTTATCTTCCCTAATAATGCAATGGGCCTCTTTACTGCCTACAAACATTTGCTGAAGGAATGAAACTATCCTTTCCACATTAACAAACTTCAAAAGAACTACTGATGCTGTAAATCAGACACAAAAATAGAAATTGCTGGAAAAGCTCAGGAGGTCTGGCAGTATCTGTGGAGAGAAATCAGAGTTAACGTTTCAAGTCTGTTCTGAGGTAGGGTTGCTTGACCCGAAATATTAACACTGATTTCACTCCACAGATTCTGCCAGAACTGCTGAGCTGATCCTTTTCACACTAATTTGGTGCTTGTATTTGTAATTTTACAATTACTTAAAAAGTTCAGAATATTGTAGGATTAGGCTTTTCCTTCTTCTTTTTACTAAATAACAAACTTGAGACTTGCTAAACCAGGCCTTTCAAAACTGCTTCTTATTAAAATGCCTATAAGTTAGAACTGATAAAATATGGAGCTGGAGGAGCTCCTCTGATGTTGTCTGACCTGCTGAGCACCTCCAGCTCCACACTTTATCGATTTTGACTTCCAGCATCTGCAATCTTTTATATCTCCTATATGTTTAGAACAGCCAGTTTACAGAAACCTGACTAACTTCCCTGATGTTTCTTCCTATGGATAATCTTATCTCACCCGGTATCTCTATATGGTGTCATGGACCAGACCAGACCCACTTAAAATAGTTTAAGAAGGTAGCCTAGACCCTAACGTTTTCTTATTTTAAGGGCAAGTGTAAAACACTGTGTTCCAGATGCAATTTGATTGGTCAAACTACTTGATGTTAAGCAAAACACAATTTATTCAAACACTTAAATTCAAATAGTTAAAATGTAACAAAAGAAAGAAGAACTTAGAATACTTTAACCCTACTGGAAACCTTAACACAATAACAGATACAGTGACCATTACTAATTAATTGTTCCAATGTAGTAACATTCCATAACCACACCCCTTTGGCAAAAAGACAAAGTCAGAAACAGATTGTCTCACATGCAATCCAGCAGCAGAGAGAGAGAAAAAAATATCAAATGAAAACGCAGAGAGAGTAACAGCCAGGAGACATTTACTGCAGCTTCCAACCTTGTTGAGACTCCAACAGCAACTGCAGAAAGCTGACTGAAAATCCTTGATCTGTGAGAGCTTGACCACACCAACTCAGGATTCTTCTATTTTTCTAACTTAAAAAAAACCCCAAGGCCTCACAAGTTGTTTATCTTCTTACAGGCTGCTTGTCACCTGCTCCCAATATCTCTCTAAAAGAAACCAGGACAAAATGCACTTCTTAAAGCCACAGCATCACCACAACGGAGATCATAAGTCTGGCTGCAAACATCTACTATATATAGCTGCCAACCCCTTTTGCCCGTCTTGTGTCAGCTTAAAAAGCCCCATGTGGCCATCTTGTTAACTTTAGTCTTAGGCCACTACAACAAGGCACATGGGAACATGGTAAGCTGGACGGCTTTTATTTTATAAAGGTTAGAGTGAAGTCACTATAGACTTACCAGACCATAAGACTGGTCTCTCAATAGAGAGAAACAACTGGTGTTGGTTTTCCTGGGGGTCACCACTCCTCAGACAAGGGGAGAGGTTGAGAAGGATGATCCTTCATGATAACCTCACCTAGTCTGGTTACATTGCTGGCATCCATTCACATTGCAGATAAATTGACCTAACCCACCCTCGCACTTTTATAATACCTTTATAACCTTTTACAAAGGTTCCAAGAACCTTCATACAGGCATTATCAAAAAAAGTACAATCAAACAACAGATGGTGATATTAGGGCATATGGCCAAAGACAATCAAAGAGATAAGTTTTAAAAGGTATCTTAATGAAGAGAGATAGGGAAGCAGAGACATTTAGGGAGGGAATTCCAGAGCTTATAATTTCATGCAAGGAGTCTTGCTAGTAAGGCAAATAAGTTGAGGATGTTGATTAATACATGGGAATATGATATTATTCCTTTCAGAGAGACATGGTACAGGGAGAAACCGGACTGGCAGCTCAATCTTTCAGAGTATTGTATCTGTAAGTGAAATAGATGGCTGTAAATGAGGAGTTGGCATTGCAAAATTGATCAAGATGCCAATTACTGCACTAAGGAGGAAGCAATATCTTAGAATATTCCTCAAACTAGGCCATTGGTTAGACCTTAATAACAAAAAGGAGGCTATCCTTCTTCTAGGGGGCATACTATAGATCACCAAGCAGTAAGGGTCTGATAGGAAAACAGATATGTAGGCCAAACAACAGGGCAATAATAATAGAGGACTTCAACTTTCCCCATGTTAAGTGGAATAGCTCAAGTATGAAAGACTTGCAGAGGATTGAATACTCAAAATGTACACAGGAGAGCTTTTTAAGCCAGTGCTTAAAAAGTTTTACAAGAGAAAGGGTGATGCTGGATCTTGTTTAGGGAACGAAGTCAAGTAAATGGTAATTGTGGTAGTGATGGAGCATTTGGTGAAAGTGACCATAATTCATAAGATTTAGGGCAATTGTGGTTAAGGACAAAAATGGACTGGAACTAAAATTTCTGAAATATGGGATGGCCAATTTGAAGAAGATAAGGCACAATCTAGCCAAAGTGGAATGGTAGCAGCTACCTAGAGGAAAGTCCACATCAGAGCAGTAGGAGACATTGAAAAGGGTAACAGTGAGATTACAAGGACAATATGCTCCAATAAAGGTGGAATGTGGATCAACAAGTCCAGAGAACCTTGAATGTCAAGGGATGTACAGAACAGTATATGAGAAAAAGGAAGCTTGTGGTAAATACTGAAGGCTCAAAACAGCTGATACCTTTGGGGGATCTTTCTTTTTTTTAATTCATACGTGGGATATAGGCATTGATGGCTGGGCCAGCAGTTATTGCCTGAATCCAATTGCCCTGGAGGTAGTGGTGATGAGCTGCCTTCTTTATCTAAAGATCATTCAATTGCAAGTTTCAAACCCAAAATCTCCACCCCCTAGAAGGACAAGGGCAGCAAATACAAAGGAACACCACCATCTGCAATGTCTCCTCCAAGCCACTCACAATCCTGTCTTGGAAATATATGACTGTTCCTTCACTGACATGAACATATGAACAAGGAACAAGAGGAGGTCACCCAGCCCTTCAAGCCTGCTCTGCCATTCAATATAATCATGGCTGATTTGATTTTAAACTCAACTCTACATTCCTGCACAAAAAACATTAAAAACCCTGCAGAAACAAAAAACAGAAGTCACTGGAAAAGTTCAGCAGGTTTGGCAGCATCTGTGAAGAGAAATCAGAGTTACCATTTCGGGCCCATTGACCCTTCCTCAGAACTGATTGTAGCTAGGAAAATGTCAGTTTATATGCAGAAGGGGGCAAGGGGTAATGAGTAAATGATAGGTGGGGATAGAGCCCAAAGAGAGAGAAGACAGTTAGACAGACAAAGGAGTGGATAACAATCTGGCAGGTAGAGTGAATGGCTGTTAATGGAGACTGTTAGTAGCTAACAATAGGTAGTGTATAATGGCAGACTATGTGATAACAAGGCCTGGTGTGTGGAGTGGGATCTAGTGTATGGGAGAGTTCAGGCCCTAAAATTATTGAATGCAATATTGAATTCAGAAGGCTGCAAAGTCTCCAAGTGGAAAATGAGGTGCTGTTCTTCCAGCTTGCACTGGTGGTAGAAAGTTCCCTCAAGGATATCAGTTATTTTGAGCCTTCAAATGGTGGTAGGGATAAACCAAGAAATGACAGGCCAGCCATAGAATATAATATTGTGTTAGGAAACCTATTGGTAATTGTTCTGAGAGATAATCTCCACTTGAAGATGCACGGATTAATTGAGGATAGTCAGAATGGGTTAGGGAAATCATGACCAACAAATTTGATTGAATTTTTCAAGCAAGTGACCATATCGTTTCATGGGATATGGGCATCACTGCTGGACCAGCATTTATTGCCCATCTCCAAATGCCCAGAATTGAGAGTCAATTTGCTGTGTGTCTGGAGTCACATATAGGCCAGATCAAGTAAGGATGGCAGACTGTATGCCAGGTGTATAGATGAGAGAAATTTGGCAAATTGGATCCAAATTGAATATGTGACTGGAAGCTTGCTTCCAGTGGTACTCCATAGGTTTCTGTGCTGGGTCCTTTGTTGTTTGTTGTGTACAATAATATTCTTGACATGAATGTAGAAGGTATGATCAGTAAGTTTGCAGATGACAAGTGACTGGTGATATGGTAGGTATCGAGAAGGAAAGCCTTAGTCTAAAGGACAATATGGATATTCTGGATTGAGTAGTGACAAATGGAATTTAATCCTGAAAGGTCTGAGGGATGCATTTTGTGTGCAGTGACAAGGCCAGGGAGTACGTGTATAAAATTATGAAGGGCATAGATAGGGCAGAAAGAAAGGATTCTTTGCCTCTAATAGAGGGGTTGATAACCGGACGCATAGATTTACGGTAAGCTGTAGGAGGTTTAGAGGGGGTTTAAGGAAAACCCCTTTTCACTCAGAGGCTAGGTATCTGGGACTCACTGCCCAAAAGTGTGGTAGAGACACCATGACATGGAAGGCCACAGGCCAAGGGCTAGAAAATGTGATCAGAGGAGATTGTTGTTTGTTGACTGGTACAGAGACATGGGCTGAAATGTTTTGTTTCGTGTACTGTAAAGCTGTATGACTATAAAACCATAAGATATAGAAACAGAATTAGGCTATTTGGCCCATCAAGTCTACTCTGCTGTTTGATCATGGCTGATACATTTTAAACTCCCATTCTCCTGTCTTCATATAATCCCTACAGTATGGAAACAGGCCCTTTGGCCCAACAAGTCCACACCAACCCTTAGAGCATCCCACCCCAACACACACATCCCTGAACTCTATTGGCAATTTAGCATGGCCAATCTACCTAGCCAGAATATTGTTGGACTGGGGAGAAAACCCCACACAGACATGAGGAGAATGTACAAACTCCACACAGACAGACATGCAAGTGTGGAATTGAACATAGGCTCCTGATACTATGAGGTAGCAGTGCTAACCATTGTGCCATCCTTCTCCCCATAAGCAATGATCCTCTTACTAAGCAAGAATCTACCTACCTATGTCTTAAATACTCTCAATGGCTTGGCATCCACAACGTTTTATGGAAATTAGTTCCACAAATTCATTATCCTCTGGCTGAAGAAATACCTCCTCATCTCAAACGAAAACAGAAATCACTGGAAAAGTTCTGCAGGGCTGGCAACATCTGGAGAGAAGTCAGAGTTAATATTTCGGGTCCAGCGACCCTTCCCTGATCTCAGTTGTAAAAGTTTGCACCTTCACTCTGAGGCTGTACTCTCAGATCCTAATCTCTCCTACTGGTGGAAACATATTCTCCATGTCCACTCTGTCCAGCCCTCTCAGTATTCTGTAAATTTCAATAAGATACCCCTTCATCCTTCTAAATTCCATTGGATAAAGGCTAGTTTCCTCAACCGCTCCTCATATGACAAGCCCTTCATGCCCAGGATCATCCTTTTAAACTTTCCCAAAGGCCAGCATGTCCTTCCTCAGATACAGAGCCCAAAACTGCTCACAATATTCCAAATGTGGTCGAACCAGAGACTTGTACAGCCTCATGAGTATATCTCTGCACTTGTCTTCCTAACTGCCAACTGAATCTGCACATTAACTTTAAGGGAATCCTGAACTAGAACTTCTAAGTCCCTTTATACTTCAGATTTCCGAAGCCTCTCCCCATTTTGAAAATAATTTACGCTTCTATTCTTCCTACCAAAGTGCGTAACTTCACACTTTTCCTCTGACTCTACAGGAAGCACGAACTCAAACATTGCAAAGACAAACTTACAGTAACTGCACGAATTTGAATCCGTCTAATATTTACCTGCAATTTTTCATTTATCAATCAATTGATGTGGGTTTTCTTTAAAAAAAAAGCAAAGAAACTGCACTATGGAAATAGCACTCCAGCCCACATTTTATTACCAACCTTCACAGAGAAGTCTGAGAAGAGCCTGCGCAGATCAGCCGAAATAGCTCAGTTGGGAGAGCGTTAGACTGAAGATCTAAAGGTCCCTGGTTCAATCCCGGGTTTCGGCAGTGTAGTATCTGTTTTGTTCGTTCCGTGGATTTTGCTGTTTCTCCAGTGTAAACCACGACAAAATATGTTTTTGCCAATTCCTCTCTGCTAAATCCACTTTGCAGTAATTAGAAATAAACAATAGATAGAGGGTACAACAAGGTGCAGGGCTGGATGAACACAG
>NW_025969857.1:0-13587 GCF_021869965.1 Rhincodon typus | reverse complement strand
ATACCTTGATCAAAGTAGAAAATGGAATGCCCAATTAGTAGCACTGTGAATTGTGTATGCGATAATCCTGGCTCCACCTGAGCGCTGCGGTGGGCAGAGGGATTGTTTGTGGGAATGCTTATCATGAACAAGAAAAACCACTACCAGGGATTGTATTTTTAGAAACAACCACAGCATTACTAGTAATGTAGCGAGTGATTACACCAGAATCTGCTTGCACAGCTAGACAATCAAATCCCATTATGTACAAGCTTGGATTGCAGTCATTTTTCCCTAAAAAATTCTGAAGTATAATTCTGTACTTTGACATCTTGGTGGATCCTTATCCCATTGCCCAGTCACTGTACAGGTGATGGTTTCTTCACCAATTAGTGAATAATTCCCAAGACATGAATATCTTGCTATACTTCCATATGGCCAGGAGTCACTGTCAGATGATGAAACTGTCCCATTAGCAATATGTGGAGGATCAGGACACTGGACAACTAGGGAAGAGTGAAGTTAGAAGACTGTCAAATAAATGCCTCATGACAAAGCATACTGCCTGACTGATACAAACTGTTATTCCCACTCTCTACCCCACCTCTGCTGACTTAACAGCCAAACAAGCAGTTTTTAGGCACATCAGACATACGGCACACTGGCAGCAGGATTGGGAGGAGTCAGAAACACCAGCTGTTTTTGGGGATGCTATTTTAAAATCAGAGTTGGAGATTATTAGATACAAGTCAATTGCATTCTGCTCAATCATAAACAGGACAATCAAAACAAATCTCAGGTGAAAGCTTATGCAACATTTTAGAATAATCAAAGTTAACAGCTAAGATAGACTAACACATAACAACAATTCCTAATATTAACTGCAAGATATCTTGCAGTTATTCTATTGCCCAACACTGTCCATTTTCACCATTCTTGCCCAATTTAAATCAATTTAGCAATCTCAATACTAGTATAAAAATTTGTTGTTCAGAGATAAAATATCATGCTTAAAGATAATTTGAATGAGTGTTTAACAAAACTCAAGTTGACCAAAAAAAATTGCAAGTCTAGCCAATGCTCACTTTTGCTTGCAACCTCAAATTCTACAGCACAACTCCACAGCAGTGATAACAAGGTGCAGGGCTGGATGAACACAGCAGGCCAAGCAGTATCATAGGAGCAGAAAGGCTGACATTATGATACTGCTTGGCCTGCTGTGTTCATCCAGCCCTGCACCTTGTTGTCTCGGATTCTCCAGCATCTGGAGTTCCTACTATCTCAGATCCACAGCAGTGACGTTTTGTCGGTGGCTTAGGACGGAATTCAGAGACAGCTTTTGTACATTAAAATGCATCAGGTTTCATGTGTAGCTTCTAAATTCGAGAGGCATAGTTCACTAATTGCCAGCACAGTAGCATTAATGCTAGTATGCTCTTTTAATATTGGAAAAAAATGTTGTTTCTTGTACCACACAAATTATCTTGGACATTCATGATCAAGATTGCTTCCTTACTTTTCCCTCTTGCTGAAGGAAGTCCATGATAGAAACTAAGTGACCGCTCAAAAGTAGCAGCTTGATTCATGGAATGGAAACCAGCCTGAAGGGTCTAGGCCCGAAATGTCAGCCTTCCTGCTCCTCTGATGCTGCTTGGCCTGCTGCGTTCATCCAGCTCTACACCTTGTTACCCCCAGTCATTACACGTCACAGGTTTATACAGTGACAAATCAAGAGTCATGCTTTTCCTAGCTATGCTGGAGTTTATTTAAAAAAGCTAATGCTAACATCTAGTCAATTTTCCATCTATGGTATTTGCTTAGTATTATTCAATTATTTGGTGCAGAAAAACCAAAGCAACCATCCTGCAATTTTAAGCTACTAACTTACTTTCACATGTTGGAACCTGTCCATCCCAGCCCCTAATTGTACAAGTTCGGTAGTTCTTTCCAACAATGCGGAATCTAGAAGGGGAGGTTAAAAAAAAGTGTTAAAAATGTGATGCACACCAAGAAGCAAAAAAGCTGAAGGATTGCTTAGTTCAAAGTCAATAAAACAGGCTTTACTATTTGAGGGAAATCAGTGATAGGACAAAGTAAAAACCAAAGTTTGGTGTTACTATGCAACAGGGCCTTCAGCCATGCTCATTTCCCCTCTAGCATCCTGCACTTGTTGGCCTCACTACTCCTTCAGTCAATTTGTTTGAAACAGCATGTCAGCTATCTCAATATCTCATGTGGCGCTGTCCTCAATAGACAGAATGCTGATAAACATCCTGTGGTGCTTGACATGAGAAAGGTTATGATGTTGATTTAGAGGTTTAAAAAAAGTTAGGCAAAAAGCGATGTGAATGGATAAGCAGGCCTAATGCAAGAGAACCAGTAGGAGGTAACATGAAAGCCATTTGATAAAAGATACCACAAAAGAAAGTTTGCTGCCAAGAGAAAAGGAGTTGCACCTGTATGCAGACTACATACACAAGTGTCAACTATAGGTAATGAATTGACTAATATGGGAAACAGTTGGGATTAAAAAACCTTTACTTGCAAACTGTAACCAGGGTACACTGAATATCAGCATAGTCACCTCAACAGTTAACAACCTTGGTTAATAACTTGGATGAAAGGAAGGATTTTTTCCACCAAAATTGAGTTATGATGCATTTCAATGAGGATTATATGAAACGTCTGCACTGGAATAAGTTAGGTTAATGACCGCTATCGTGTTGCGTGGCACTACTATCACCATGCTAAAATGGGACAGACTTCGCAGATCTAGCAACTCAAGACTGGACATCCATGAGGCACTATGGGCCATCAACAGCAGAATTATTCTCCATCACAATCTGTAACCTCATGGCCCGGCATGTCCCGCACTCAACCATTACCATTGAGCCAGGGAATCAACCCTAGTTCAATGCAGAGTGCAGGAGGGCATGCGACAAGCAGCACCAGGCACAGCTGAAGATGAGCTATCAACCTGGTGAGGCCACCAAACAGTACTACTTGCACGCCATACAGCAATAGCTGCAAGTGATCGAGCTAAGCGATCCCACGACCACCGGATCAGATCTAAGCTCTGCAGTCCTGCCAATTCCAGTCGTGAATGATGGTGGACAATTAGACAACTCACTGGGAGGAGGCTCCACAAATATCCCCATCCTCAGGTGATGCAAGAGCCCAGCACATCAGTGCAAAAAGGTAAAGCTGAAGCGCTCGCAGCAATCTTCAGCCAGAAGTGCCGAGTGGACGATCCATCTGCGCCTCCTCCAGTGGTGCCCAGCATTACAGATCAGTCTTCAACCAATTCAATCCACTCCACATGATATCAAGAAGCAGTTGGAGACACTGGATACTGCAAAGACTACGGGCCTTGACAACATTCTGTCAATAGTACTGAAGACTTGTGCTCCAGAACTTGCCGCTCCCTTAGCCAAGCTGTTCCAGTGCAGTTACAACACCGGTATCGCCCCAATGTGGAAAATTGCCCAAGTATGTCCTGTACATAACAAGCACGACAAATCCAACCTGGCAATACTGCCCCAGTCTACTGCCAATCAGTAAAGTGATGGAAGGTGTCATCAACAGTGCTATCAAGCAGCACCTGCTCAGTGGCACCCAGTTTGGGTTCTGCCAGGGCCACTCAGCTCCTGACCTCGTTACAGCCTTGGTTCAAACATGGACAAGAGAGCTGAATTACAGAACAGAGGCGAGAGAGTGACAGCCCTTGATATCAAGGCTGCATTTGACAGTGTACCAAACTGGAATCAATGGGTATCAGGGGGCAAACACTCTGGTGGTTGGAGTCCTACCTGATACACAAGAAGATGATCATGATTGTAGGAGGTCAATCATCTCAGCTCCAGAACATCTTTGCAGGAGTTCCTCAGGGTAGTGTCCTCGGTCCAACCATCTTCTCCTTGGGATATGCTTGTAATGGAAGCATTTTAAAGAGAAGGATCATTGGACTTGAAATGTTAACTGTTTTCTCTCCACAGATGCTGTCCATCTGCTGTGTTTCTCCAGCACCATTTCAGATTTCCAGCATCCACAGGTTGTGTTCAATTTAGAGGCAGCTCATTTGACCGATTCCTCAGAAAGGAAGTCTCACGGGCAACAGTCAAGTTGAAACTTGGTTCAAAAAAACCAACAAATGTATGACCTACTGAAGCATAGAAATTTGAGGGGTCTCAATAGGAGAGATGCCAAAGAAATTTCTTCATTCTGTCTTAAGGGACTTCAGTTTTTGAAGTTCTCTAGCTGAGAGATGATTTGAAGCTCTGTCATTTAACATAGTCAAGCCCAAGTTAGAGGGATTTTTGATGATCACACACAAAAAAAAGATAGATAGGAAAAAGGGGAGTCAGAGCCATAACCAAAAATCAGTCGTGTTATTATTAATTGCAGAACACTGAATGATGGTACTAATCCGGATTTTGGTCAGCACAAGGAGTCAGGTATCTTCAAATCATACAACCATTCAATTGAACCAAGCCTGTTAAGGAACAAGCATAGCATCATATTTCAATTCTGAGTCCAGTGATTTTTGTATTTCCTTTTAAACAGTTGAAGTTTCTAATTGATGGGATTCAATCCCTCAATCCAGTTGGAGACAAAATACATGACCATACTTTGCAAAAAAATTACAACAGTGGGACAAAACCAACTATAGAGCAGCAAACCTTTTCAGACACTACAGGAATTCACCAATGGTCTCTTTAGCCATTGATAAATGGTGAAAGATACAGATAGATAATGGATGGCCCCAACTCAACTGCAATAATAATAATTTTTTCCACCACAGGGCTCGAACACTTACCCTTTATCGCAATAAAAATAAGCTTTATTTCCAAAAGTGGTATCTGATACATTATAATATCCATTCAAAATCTCTCCAGGATTGCCACAGTTGATTGCTAGAGGGAGAAAGAAGAAAGTTAAAATATAATCACATTAGCCAATAGGGTTTAAAATACAATTCAGAAGAGCTTCAAGTACAAGGCTTTTCAGACAATAGATTACTGCAATTCAAGAATGCCACTGGACAAAATTTTTTAATTTGCATTGCAGAAAATGTTGTCTGATAATGCCCCAGATTTACTTAATCCAAGCCTAACAATTCTGCACTGTGTACGTTTGACCGATTAATCCAAGCTGAGGGGAAGGATCCAGTTTTTACTTCAATCAATTTGTTTCCTCCAGGCCATGGTAGAACACAATTAAAAATAAGTCTCAGGTGCATATAAAGTCTATTGCTCAAACAATATCTGAGAAAGACTTGCAAGAGAGCACGAACGGGGAAAAGTTTTCATACAGCTCACTTTACAAAAGATTGCAATGCAGTATTCGAGAAACAGGAATGAGGGGGACGGGAAGCAGGCTACTCAATGCTTCACAAATGCTTTGTCATTCAATACAAAAAAAAGTGATGGCTGATCCTCTCAATGCTATAATTCTGCTTTCTTCCCTGGATACCTTTAAAATCAAAACATTGAAAGCCAACAATTGTCTTCCACAACCTTCTCCTGTAGAGAATTCCACAGGCTCACTACATCTCAGGACAAGATGAATTCAGCATTTCCAACCACAATTCAAATTAGACAACTGTAAAGAGCAGAAGTTCGAATGCTGAGAATACAAAAGCCAGAAGAGTTATTGGTTTTCTACAACTAAACATGACTGCCATTGAGCCATCACCCACACTAGTCCCCTTCAACAGACTGCTCAGCTCACGAGCAATCGTAATTGGATGAATTGCTTGGTCCACATTTTGACCTCCACATGGCATCAGCAGGAACAAGGAATCTACTTGCATCACCAACTCAACATTCCCAAATCATGGGAGAACCTAAAGTTGTTCAGTTTCCTAAAAAAGTTAACCTTAGCAAAAATTAAAAAAAAAGTGTGCCTTAGAGTCATACAGCACAACATGCTGGACTTAATATTGCTATTGACTACAGAATCTGCAAGTTGACAAATATCTTGAATCAGCCAGAAATGTTTAGTACACAGCACCAATCCATCACATGTCGAATTGCACACAATTGCAGGGGCACTAGAAATACAGCAACAGACAATGGCACAGACTTTCCTCTCCAAAATCATAACGATAAAGGGAATCACCAGTTTTGCTATACCACAAACAGTCCCACAATGGTCGTCATCTAGATTTTTCTCAAATCAACCTGTTCACAAATGTGATTTTGAATAGACAGGCACCACATTCTGCAACCAGGTCACATGATTGGAGAGTTCAGACTTTAATGCCAGCAGTTCCAATCTACCTACATTTTAAAACAGAAAACCAGCTTTCCCAATCTCAGTTGCAGCATGCCTCTAATGTCAATCTCTTGTACTATTATTCATTGGGAAAGAAAGTGAATAATTCTTAATACACAGGAATCAAATTCTTATACCTTGAAAAACACCCAACTGCATCCTAGCTTCTAGAAACTGCATAATGCAAGAATAGCCAACATGGATTGGACATAGGACTTGCTGGATTCCAATTCATGTGAATTTGCAGCCATACATTTCCCCTCAAAGAAGTTCCCAATTCACACTTTCCCTATTGCTTGCATGGGTATTGTTGGGAAAAAAAAAATACAAAAAAAATGTTGGATTTGAAAGCGAGTAAACTAAGCTTTGGTTTTCACCCCAACGACTGGTGAGTCACAAGAAAAAAGTGGACTTCACTCAGAACAAAAAAGGCAAGGTGGAAGAAAAGGGAAAACCATTAAGTTTAAAAATTATCTTTGCCTCCAGAGAGAAGAGTGGGAGAGAGACATTTCTATTCACCTTCCTGCTTGCTGGAGGTGGTTTCTTTTGCAAGCAAGATATGCCTCAGGTGATGCCTGCCCCTACAGCCTCAGGCACAGCTGCAGGCATCTGATCAGTCTTCCGGGGATTCAACACAAGGAAAGTGACAGGCCCGGATGGTTTCCCCAGCCATTCATTCAGATCCTGTTAAGGCCAACCGGCAGGAGGTATCCATCTTCAATCTGTCCCTCCTTTCAGCCACCTGCTTCAAGACCATCATTCCCATACCTAAGAAAGCACATGAAGGGCTTCAAGAGGCTGGTCACGGCCCATATCAACTCCAATCTCCCACCCTGCCCATCAACATAATTGGGTCCACAACTGATGCCATATTCCTAGCCCGGCACTCATCCCTGGATCATCTGGACAAAGACAACTATGTCAGACTCCTGCTCTGACTGTAGTTCCACGTTCAACACCATTATCTCCCCCAGACGGATCTCAAAATTCTGTGACCTTGGTCTCGGCCCCACCCTCTGCAACTGGATCCTCACCTTTGCAGCATATGGGTCAGAATCAGTGACGATAGGTAACTGCACCTCCTCTACAATAACAACACTGTAGCCGCACCAAGGAGTCGTCCTCAGCCCCCTACCTTACTCCCTGTACACTCACAACTGTTGCGAAATTCCAAACAAACACCATCTACAGAGTTTGCTGATGACACCACCAGTGGGATGGATATCCAACAACAATGTCAAAATACAGATGGAACATAGAGGGCTTGGTGACATGGTGCAACAAAAAAAAAAACCCCTCTCTCTCAACAGCAGAAGAAACTAAAGAACTGATCATTGACTTCAAAGAAAGGAGGAGGAGTGCACCCCCATCTACAAATCTAACGGAACCGAAGAAGTTGACAGGGTGGAGAGCACCAAGTTCCAAGTTCCTCGGAGTGATGATAACCAACTACCTTTCCTGGACTGCCCATGTAGATGCAGTCAAGGTGGCACAACAACACTTCAGGAAATGTGAAGCACTTGCCATCACGCAACTCCCACACAAAGAACAATTATTTGTGACATGTCCCTATTTAAAACATACTCCAGAACAAGTCGTCATTTCTTACAAGAAAGAACTGCCAAAATGCAGTGACAAAGCTAATGGAAGGAGAAAATAAAATTGCTCATTACTTACGTTCACAGACAGCATGAAGGGGAGACCAAGTTCCATCTTTCCTGCAGGTAATACGTTTTGAACCTCCTTCCTGAAATGCATATCCTGTATCACACCTATAAGTAATATTTGTGCCCACAGGAAAGGTAGTCGGAGAATTAACTGCTGAGCCATTTTTCAGAACAGGAGGTTTTCCACAGTCACCTTCAAAAAGGGAAAAATAAGAAACAGCTTTTAAAAATTCAACAAGTCTTCCTTTTAGTGACTCATCTGACTTTTCCAGTGCACTAATGTAGAAGATCACCCTCAAAATATGCTAAGAGTTTCAGATCTTTTCACGTTGTACATCAATTTTCTCCCCAGTCTCAAGTTTGTGGATTTCAAGTTTGGCCACCTTTGTAAGAGAACCCCTCGAGAAAGAAACCAATTCAAATCCAAATCAAGAACCAAAAATCATAAGGATTGTGACTGTCCAATGGAAGTGCTTTAATAGCAAACTTTAAAAACTTGATTTTAAAGAGCAACAAAACACAAAACCCAAGGGTTTTGCAGGTATTCACAGGGAATAAAACAGACAGGATAATTCTAACATTACATAGAAAGAGAACAAGGTGTTGAGGCAACAATTAACATGGAGTACAGCCTCAGGCCAGTTAGTTGGCTAATTTAATCTGATCTAGTCATCTGCACATGGAGCAAGGTGTTTATCTAAACTTAGCAAATCCCCATAAATACATAGAAATTTTGGTCCAATGTGATCAAGACCTGACTGAACTTTAAACTAGAAAGTAGGACCAGAAGGCCAGAATGTCTTTTCTCAGAGCACTCGCTCGGAAAGACTTTGAGGCTTCCAGTGGAACTGGCAGTTTTCAAAATTGTGAAAAATCAAAAAAAAAACAAAGTTTCTTACTGACACTAGGAGTAGGAGTAGAAGAAATGCTTCATTGGATGACGCAATGAAAGTTAGGCAGAAGCATGGGATCTTTCTCTTCCTAGTCATGTGCTTGCAAAACCCCCAGTGCAGTTCAATCTTTTTTTGTATAGAGCTGGATGAACACAGCAGGCCTAGACCCTTCTTCAGGAAGAAAGGTTTTTCTGAAGGAGGGTCAAGGCGCGAAACATCAGCCTTCCTGCTCCTCTGATACCGCTTGGCCTGCTGTGTTCATCCAGCTCTACACCTTGCTGTCTCAGATTCTCCAGCATCTGCAGTTCCTACTATCTGAAGTCTTTTTTTGGTTCTTGGCCAGCTGCAGCCTGCCACTCACTCAGTTTGCTCAGTCCTAAGGGTGAGCTATTACTTAGTGACGACTAGTAATAATTGCTCCATCTTCCTTATGATCAGTTCCAAGATCAAATTCACTCACATGCAACCTAAATATTGACAGAGGTAGTCGTCATTAGGTAGGAAGAATGGAAGTGTACGGCTTTGCACTTCACTCTCCAATTCGATCTCGATTTCTTCCTTCAAGATTTATTCCAAGCAGAAAATTCTGACTTGGAAAACTATGTTGAAGGAATTGGCAAACTGCAGGGTCAAAAACGCTCACTCTTCTGAACAAAATTTGGGGCTACTTACAGGCTTTCAGGGCAACTAGAGATGGGCAGTAAATGCTGACCCAGACAGGGACGCTCACATCACATGAATAACTAAATAGAAAGTTCCATGGGGCAGTGACAGAAAAATGTAAAGAGGCAACTTCTGCAGTGCCTTTAAATCATTCTTTGAGGAGTGACAACAAAGCATATCCCCAAATGCTTATTCATTCTGGAACAGAAGTGGGTCTCAAGTCATATTCCTATTCATATTTCCATAGAAACATTCCAATGCCACAAGGCACTTACAAGTTTCTTAGATCAATTTGGTTAATTATGCAGAAAGTGGGGATGTTCTGACCATTCGGATAGGAAAATTGCCAGACAACTAATCTAACTGCCGTAGGAAAAGTTTGGTAAACCAAAACAGTGATCAATGTTTTAACCAAACAGTTTTCACAAATGTATAGTCTAAAAACAATAAACCCAGAGGATTGGTTTTAAATAGATTGGAGGAAAGCTTCCAAGATTTTTCTGGTTCATTGTCAAACTCACAAAGCGCTTACTCACGTTCACAGGTCGGTGGAGGAGGTACAAATGTGTTATTTTCACGACATTCAATGACACTTCCGCCAAACATTTTAAAACCTTTGTTGCATCCATAAGTGATAGTGTCCAGATACGTGTACGTTTTCTTAAAGCCTGCCACCATTTTTCCATTTGCAGGCACTTTAGGACGATTACATCGCACAACTGTCGAATCAAAAGAGCAAAGTGAGTTTGAGGATCTTCTGTACCTATGATGTTAAAACGTGTTTTTTTTGTGGAGGGTGGGAAAGAAAGAAGGAAAGAGTCAAAAGGAGGAGGAGGAGTGTTACCCTCTGTCGTCAAGAGACAAGACAATAAATAGCGATTCTTGAAGTCAAAATCATGCAGATCAGCACAAGATGCACATTGATGCTTAATCTTGCACAGCAGCTTTGCCTTGTTCAGCTTATTTTACACAAATCAGAACCTCCAATATTTACAGCCATTTACTTGGTTGTCTTAAGGTTCATCTCATTTCAGATCCCAAACCACTTCACAGCTGACATGTGCATTAGAGAGCTTTCCCTTCCTCGTTTCTGAATTGCAAGACAAACTTCCGATCTGTCAACAGCTCATTCTTTAAAATATGTAATGGTTCTCACTGCTCTACTTGCAATGCGGAAAAAATATATCCAAGTACAGTGTATGCAACATAGTAACTCAACACAGCAAATCTCTCAGCAACAGAATCAGCTGGTAGCTTTCCACGTTCATGTGATAACTAACATCTGAAAACATTTGCCAAAAATGACTTGTGGTGGCAGGAAAGGTAAGCAGTCCAAGAAAACTGGAACTAACAACTCATCTTGCACTATTGCTTGGGAACAAAATCATGCAAGTTTCACTCTTGAAATCTCTTTCAAACAGTGAGGTCATGAAGAAAAAACAAACAAACTTGCAAAGTGTTTGAACAATCTAAACTGAGCTAAGAACTGCAGTAAATTCATACACTTCAATAAGGGATTATGCTCAAATACAGTGTACGCAAATTTGATTCCTGAAACTTTTCAATAACTGGATTCCGAGGAACCTAAAATTAGAAGCATCTGCCTCAGGGAATGCAGACAGGTCTATTTTAAAATAGAGCAAACTGCGAAAATATTGGAGGGTGGTCTAACTGCTGCATTGTAAAACCCTGGTCTAAAGTTCGGATGCATTTTGAGGCATACATACCAATAAGTCATTTACCTTCCATTTTGGCAACATCAACAGATCAAACACCGCAAATCTCCATAAGCAAATCTTGTGTACATATTCAGGTTTTAAGGATAAAGCGAGAATAGGATGAAAAGAGCCATAACATGTCATAACCATTCTAGATTTAATCAAAAAAACAGTACAACTTGCCTGTGTTTTCAGTGATCACTCGACTTGAATATTTCATTGAATCAAGGGATTCAAAAGCAGCAGTGGTTAGTATTGCTGCCTCAGTGCCAGGGACCAGAGTTCAATTCCAGCCTTGGGCAACTGTACGGAGTGTACGTGTTCTGCCTGGATGCATTTCCTCTAGGTGCTCCGGCTTCCTGTCAGAAGTCGAAGTCGTGCAGATTAGGTAGATTGGCCTGCTAAACATGGAGGTGGATCTGGGTGGGATGTTCTTTGCAGGGTCAGTGTAGACTCAACAGGCCAAATGCCCTCCTTCTGCACTGTTGGGTTTCTACTATTTATAAAACAGCTCATTCTCTCCTCCTCAAATGACCCCCAACACCCATACTTAATTCAATTCTTTTGTTTACTGCTTACTTAATCTCATTGACTTCTGACTTACAGACAGAATGTGTCGAGTCAGGTGCAATCAGTATAAATATGGATTGTCTAAAGGTTACAGTAGATTTGTAGCTCGGATTGTGGAAGTTGTGGTTGGTTGGCTCGCTGAGCTGGTTCATTATTCTGCAGATGTTTCATTGGGTAACATCAATGCAGCCTCCGATAGTGTGCTGTGGTGTTTTCTCACCTGGTATTTCAACTCAGATGTCCCTTGAGCTGGATTACCTCACTTCCAGTTTCCCTTCACAGTGGGGTGTATATATAGGGTCTACCTCCGTTTGTTGATGGCCTTCTTAGAAGAGAACCAGGCTTCTAGGAACTCCCGTGCTGGTCTCTGCTTTGCTGGTCCCAGGATCCTGGTGTTGTCCCACTTGAACTGGTGGTCTTCCTCATCCATGTGGATGCAGGTGAGGGAGTATTGGTCGTGTCTTTTTGTTGCCAGTTGATGTTTGTGTACTGTTGTGGCTAATTTCCTTCCTGTCTAATGTTTGTCACAGTCTATGCAGGGAATCTTGTATACGACATTGGTTTTGTCCATCGTGGATGGCGGGTCTTTGGTTTGGGTTAGCAGTTGGCATAGGGTTGATGTGGGTTTGTGTGCTACAAAAAGCAGAGTACCTCTTTCAAAGTATTCAAAAGATGACAGATACCTGAAAAACTAGGTCAGAAGATGCCTATTACACAAACACCAGGAAGATACTGCACACCCAGACACACTCACTACCTTACATCAAGAACACATTTGAACTGACAAGACTCCCATGACCACTGGGCATCAGAGTAGCACACAAACCCAGACCAACTGCTACCCTGAACCAAAGGCCCACTATGGACAGGACCAATGTCATATGCAAGATTCCCTGCATAGACTGCGATGAACATTACATTTGACAAAATCAGTACACAAACATCAACTAGCAACAAAAAAGACACGACCAATACTCAGTCATGTCCATCCACATAGATAAGGAAAACCACCAGCTCAAGTGGGATAACACCAGGATCCTGGGACAGGCGAAGCAGAGAAGAGCACAGAAATTCCCAGAAGCCTGGTTCTCCACTAAGGCCATCAAACACAGAGCGAGACTCTATATATACACACACTCCACTGTGAAGGGAAACCAGAAGGGAGGTAACCCGGCTCAACAGACACCAAAGTTTAAATGACAGGCGGGAAAACACAACAGCGCTTCAAACCAGAGGCTGCACTGAAGTTACCCAGCAGAGTAATGAAATGTCTCTGGAACAACAAACCAGCTTGGCAAGCCAACCAACTACAACAAACATGGATACTGTCATCAGATGCTGCCAAAGATGAACAGGTAGATGCGATGTTGAAGGGGCCAACAACAGATCCTTACTTGGTACTGGAACAGTGATAGTCCAGGAAGGGAGGCAATTCAATTGCCTCCAAGTGCAGTTAGTAACAATTGTGGAAACAGCACAATGTTGTACCACTTAGCTGGACAAGGAGCATTGCATTCAAGGGAGGATGTTGCAGTTAACTGTGTTCGTGGCTAAATATAGATCAGGACATATATCCTGGGATGATTAAATTGTGGAAAGTGAACACATTCCACTTGTTATAGAGTAAGGAATCTATCAATCAATGCTTTCAGCTATTTCCCCCCCCATCAACACCACTATGCTAATGCAACAGTCAATGTGACATAAATGGCAAGAGACTTGGTCCATACTGGAGGAGTGGGTTGGAAGGAAGTTACACTGGACAGGAAACACCATACCTTGATCAAAGTAGAAAATGGAATGCCCAATTAGTAGCACTGT
>NW_025969856.1:10024-13589 GCF_021869965.1 Rhincodon typus | reverse complement strand
GCGTGTTAGTCAAAACAGCATCAATAATTCAGTCGTTTGATGAAGATGAGATTTTTGAATTCTGAAGTGCTTATCACACTCAAATAAGCATGTTAGTCAAAAAAACATCGAAACTTGAGTCATTTTGTGAAGTTCAGATTTTGGAATTCTGAAGTGCTTAACTCGCTGAAAGACGCATTTTAATCCAACCAGCATCAAAAGTTGAATCATTTGGTGAAGTTGAGATTTTAGCTTTCTGAAGTGCTTAACTCGCTGAAATAAGCATGTCAGTCAAAACAACATCAAAAGTTGAGTCGTTTGGTGAAGTCGAGATTCTTTACTTCGGAAGTGCTTATTTCACTGGAGGAAGCCTGTTAGTCAATCCAACATCAAAATTTGAGTCATTTAGTGAAGTTCAGATTTTGGTCTTCTGAAGTGCTTATCTCACTGAAGTGAGCATGTTGTCAAAAGAGCATAAAAATTGAGTGCCTTGTTGAAGTTGAGATTTTGATCTTCTGTTATGCTTATCTCGCTGAAATAAGCATATTAGTCAAAACAATATCAAATGTTGTGACATTTGGTGAAGTTGGAATTTTGATCTTTTGAACTGCTTAATTCGCTGAAATAAGCATTTTATTCAAAACAACTTCCAAAGTTGGGTCATTTCGTGAAGTTGCGATTTTTGATTACTGAAGTCCTTATCGCACTCAAATAAGCATGTTAGTCGAAACAACATTAAAAATTTTGTCATTTGGTGAAGTTCAGATTTTAGACTTCTCAAGTGCTTCACTCAGTGAAATAAGCATGTGAGTCGAACCAGCATCAAAAATCAAGTCATTTGATGAAGTTGAGATTTTTGACTTCTGTCGTGCTTATCACACTGAAATAATCATTTTTTGTCAAACCAGCATCAAAAGTTATGTCCTTTGGTGAAGTTGAGATTTTTGACTTCTGAAATTCTTATATCACTCAAATAAGCATGTTAGTCAAACCATCATCAAAACCAGAGTCATTTGGTGAAGTTCAGATTTTTGACTTCTGCAGTGCTTAACTCGCTAAAATAATCATGTCTGTCAAAACAAGATCAAAAGTTGAGTCATTTGGTGAAGTTGAGATTTTGATCTTCTGAAGTGCTTGCCTCATGAAATCGGCATGTCATTCAAACCAACATCAAAAACTAAATCATTTGGTGAAGTGAGATATTGGTTTTCTGAAGTGCTTATCTGAGTGAAATAAGCATGTTAGTCAAAACAGCATGAAAAATTAATTCAGATGGTGAAGTTGAGATTTTTGAATTCTGAAGTGCTAATCTCACTGAAATAAGCATTTTAGTCATACCAGCATCACGAGTTGAGTTTTTTGGTGAAGGTGAGATTTTAGTCTTCTGATATGCTTATCTCACTGAAATAAGAACGTCAGTAAAAACAACATCAAAAATTGAGTCATTTGGTGAAGTACAGATTTATGTCTACTGAAGTGCTTAACTCGCTGAAATAAGCAATTTAACCCAACCAGCATCGAAAATTAAGTCATTTGTTGAAGTTGAGACTTTTTACTTCTGAAGTGCTTATCTCACTGAAATAAGCCTTTTAGTCAAATCAGCATCAAAAGTTATGTCCTTTGGTGAAGTTGGGGTTTTAGTCTTCTGATATGCTTATCTCGCTGAAATAAGCATTTTAGTCAAACCAGCATCACAAGTTGAGTGTCTTGGTGAAATTGAGATATTGGTCTTCTGATATGCTGATCTGGCTGAAATAAGCACGTGAGTCAAAACAACATCAAAACTTGAGTTATTTGATGAAGTTCAGATGTTATTCTTCTGAAGTGCTTACCACGCAGAAATAAACATTTCAGTCTAACCAGAAAAAGAAATCAAGTCATTTGGTGAATTTCAGATTTTTGGCTTCTTAGGTGCTTAACTCGCTGAAATAAGAATTTTAATTTAACCAACATCAAAAGTTAGGTCATCTGGTGAAGATGAGATTTTAGTCTTATGAAATGCTTATCTCACTGAAATAAGCACGTTTGTCAAAACAACATCAAAAGTAGAGTCATTTGGTGAAGTTGAGATTTTTGACTTCTGAAGTGCTTATCTCCCTAAAATAAGCATGTTAGTCAAAACAACATGAAACCTTGAGTTATTTGGTGAAGATCAGATTTTGGTCTGCTGAAGAGCTTAATTCGCTGAAATAAGCATTCTATTCAAACCAGCATCAAAACTTGAATCATTTCGTGAAGTTCCCATTTTGGTGTTATGAAGTGTTTATCTCACTCAAATATGCATATTACTCAAAACAACATCATAAGTTGAATCATCTGGTGAAGTCGAGATTCTTCTCTTCTGAAGTGCTTATTTCTCTGGAGGAAGCCTGTTAGTCAATGCAACATCAAAATTTGAGTCATTTAGTGAAGTTCAGATTTTGGTCTTCTGCAGTGCTTAACTGACTGAAATAAGCACGTTAGTCAAATCAACATCAAAAATTAAGTCATTTGGTGAAATTGAGATTTTTGACTTCTGAAGTGCTTATCTCACTCAAGTAAGCATGTTAGTCTAACCAACATCATAACTTGAGTCATTTGATGAAGTTCTTATTTTGGCCTTCTGAAGTGCTTATCTCACTCAAATTTGCATATTACTCAAAATAACATCAAAAGTTGATTCGTTTGATGAAGTCGAGATTCTTCACTTCTGAAGTGCTTCTTTCACTGGAGGAAGCATGCCACTCAATCCAACATCAAAATTTGAGTCATTCAGTGAAGTTCAGATTTTGGTCTCCATAAGTGCTTATCTCACTGAAATAAGCATGTTGCCAAAACAGCATAAAAAGTTGAGTGTCTTGTTGAAGTTTAGATTTTGGTCTTCTGCTATGCTTATCTCGCTGAAAGAAGCACTTTAGTTGAAACAACATCAAAAGTTGTGTCATTTGGTGAAGTTGAGATTTTGATCTTCTGAAGTGCTTGTGTCAATGAAATAAACATGTCATTCAAACCCACATCAAAAACTAAGTCATTTGGTGAAGTTCAGATATTGGTCTTCTGATTTGCTTATCTGAACCAAATAAGCACGTTAGTCAAAACAGCATCAAAAATTGAGCCATTTTTTGACGTTGAGATTTTTGACGTCTGAAGTGCTTTAATCGCTGAAATAAGCATGTTAGTTAAACCAACATCAAAACTTGAGTCATTTGGTGAAGTTCAGATTTTGGTCTTCTGAAGTGCTTATCTCACTGAAATTAGCATGTTGTAAAAACAACGTAAGAAGTTGAGTGTCTTGTTGAGGTTGAGATTTTGGTCTTCTGCTATGCTTATCTCGCTGAAATAAGCAGGTTTGTCAAAACAACATCAAAAGTTGATTCATTTGGTGATGTTGACATTTTTGATTTCTGAAGTGCTTATCTCACTGAAAATAGCATGTTCGTCAATCAAACATCAAAAAATAACTCATTTGGTGAAATTGAGATATTGATCTTCTGAAGTGCTTATCTGAGTGAAATAAGCTTTTATCAAAACAGCATCAAAAATTAAGTCATTTGGTGAAATAGTGATTTCAGTCTTCTGATATGCTTATCTCGCTGAAATAAGCACG
>NW_025969856.1:4893-9924 GCF_021869965.1 Rhincodon typus | reverse complement strand
TCTACTGAAGAGCTTAACTCGCTGAAATAAACATTTTATTCCAACCAACATCAAAAGTTGAGTCATTTGGTGAAGTTCAGTTTTTAGCCTTCTGAAGTGCTTAAATCGTTGAAATAAGCATGTTAGTCAAAACAGCATCAAAAGTTAAATCATTTGGTGACGTTGTAATTTTTGACTTCTGAAGTGCTGAACTCGCTGAAAAAAGCATTTTAATTTAAACGGCATCATAAATTAATTCATTTGGTGAAGTTGAGGTTTTTTCCTTCTGAAGTCCTTAACTGGCTGAAGTGAGCACGTCAGTCAAAACAACATCAAAAGTTGAGTCATTTGCTGAATTTGAGGTTTTGGTATTCTGATATGCGTATCTCGCTGAAATAACAATGTTATTCAAATCAGCATCAAAATTTAGGTCCTTTGGTGAAATTGAGAATTTAGTCTTCTGATATGCTTATCTCGCTGAAATAAGAAGGTTTGTCAAAACAACATCAAAAGTTGAGTCATTTGGTGATGTTGACATTTTTGATTTCTGAAGTGCTTATCTCACTGAAAATAGCATGTTCGTCAAACAAACATCAAAAAAAAAAACTCATTTGGTGAAGATGAGATCTTGGTCTTCTGAAGTGCTTATCTGAGTAAAATACGCATTTTATCAAAACAGCATCAAAAATTAAGTCATTTTGTGAAGTAGAGATTTTCGTCTTCTGATATGCTTATCTCACTGAAATAAGCACGTTTGTCAAAACAACATCAAAAAGTTGAGTGATTTGGTGATGTTAAGATTTTTGATTTTGGAAGAGCTTATCTCACTGAAATAAGCATGTTCGTCAAACCAACATCAAAACTTGAGTCATATTGGGAAGTTCAGATTTTGGTTCGCTGAAGTGCTTATCTCGCTAAAATAAGCACGTTTGTCAAAACAACATCAAAAGTTGAGTCATTTGGTGAAGTTGAGATTTTAGCCTTCTGAAGTGCTTAAATCGGTGAAATAAGCAAGTTAGTCAAACCATCATCAAAAGTTGAGTCATTTGGTGAAGTTCAGATTTTGGTTTTCTGAAGTGCTTATCTCACTGAAATAAGCATGTTCGTCAAAACAGCATTAAAAAATTGAGTGTCTTGTTGAAGTTGAGACTTTGGTCTTCTGCTATTCTTATCTCACTTAAATAAGCACGTTACTCAAAACAACATCAAAAGTTGTGTCATTTGGTGAAGTTCAGATTTTGATCTTCTGAAGTGCTTATTTCAATGAAATAAGCATGATATTCAAAACAACATCAAAAACCACCTCAATTTGCCAGGTTCAGATATTGGTCTTCTGATGAGCTCATCTGAGTGAAATAAGCCTGTTAGTCAAATCAGCATCAAAAATTTAGTCATTTGTTGACGTTGAGATTTTTGACTTCTGAAGTGTTTAAATCGCTGAAATGAGCATGTTCGTCAAAGCAACATCAAAACTTGAGTTATTTGGTGAAGTTCGGATTTTGGTTTTCTGAAGTGCTTATCTCACTGAAATAAACATGTTAGTCAAAACAGCATTAAAAATTAAGTCATTTGGTGAAGTTGAGATTTTTTACTTCTGAAGTGCTTATCTCACTCAAGTAAGCATGTCAGGCTAACCAACTTCATAACTTGAGTCATTTGATGAACCTCTTATTTTGGCCTTCTGAAGTGCTTATCTCACTCAAATATGCATATTACTCAAAACAACATCAAAAGTTGAGTCATTTGGTGAAGTCGAAATTCTTCACTTCTGAAGTGCTTCTTTCACTGGAGAAAGCCTGTTACTGAAACCAACATCAAAGTTTGAGTCATTTAACGAAGTTCAGATTATGGACTTCTGAAGTGCTTATCTCACTGAAATAAGCATTTTGCCAAAACAGCATAAAAAGTTGAGTGTCTTGTTGAAGTTTCGATTTTGGTCTTCTGCTATGCTTATCTCGCTGAAAGAAACACTTTCGTCAAAACAACATCAAAAGTTGTGTCATTTGGTGAAGTTGAGATTTTGATCGTCTGAAGTGCTTCTCTCAATGAAATAGGCATGTCATTCAAACCAACGTCAAGAACTTTTTCATTTGGTGTAGTTCAGATATTGGTCTTCGGATTTGCTTATCTGAGCCAAATAAGCACGTTAGCCAAAACAACATCAAAAGTTGAGTCATTTGGTGAAGTTGAGATTTTTGATTATTGAAGTGCTTGTCTCACTGAAATAAGCATGTTAGTCAAACCAACATCAAAACTTGAGTCATTTGGTGAACTACAGATTTTGGTCCACTGAAGATCTCACCTCGCTCAAAACGGCATTTTATTCCAAACAGCATCAAAAGATGAGTCATCTGGTCAAATTGGAAATTTTAGCCTTCTGAAGTGCTTAAATCTCTGAAATAAGCATGATAGTAAAACCAACATCCAAACCTGCGTCATTTGCTGAATTTCAGATTGTGGTTTTCTGAAGTGCTTATCTCACTGAAATAAACATGTCATTCAAACCAACATCAAAAACTGACTCATTTGGTGAAGTTCAAATATTCGTCTTCTGATGTGCTTATCTAAGTGAAATAAGCATGTCAGTCAAAACAGCATCAAAAATTAAGTCATTTGTTGACGTTGAGATTTTTGACGTCTGAAGTGCTTAAATCCGTGAAATAAGCATGTCAGTCAAATTAAAATCAAAACATGAGTCATTTAGTGAAGTTCAATTTTTGGTTTTCTGAAGTACCAATCTCACTGAACTAAGCATGTTAGTCAAAACAGCATCAAAAATTAAGTCATTTGTTGAAGTTGAGATTTTGATCTTCGAAAGTGTTTAACTCGCTGAAATGAGCATGTCAGTCAAACTAACATCAAAAGTTGAGGCATTTGGTGAAGTTGAGATTTTTGACTTCTGAAGTCCTTATCTCACTCACATAAGCATGTTAGTCAAAACAACATTTAAAAAAATGTATCATTTTGGTGAAGTTCAGATTTTAGTCTTCTCAAGTGCTTGACTCACTGAAATAAGCATTTTAGTTTAACCAGCATCAAAAATCAAGTCATTTGATGGAGTTGAGATTTTTGACTTCTGTAGAGCTCATCTCAATGAAATAAGAATTTTTTTGTCAAACCAGCATCAAAAGTTATGCCCTTTGGTGAAGTTGAGATTTTAGTCTTCTCATATGCTTATCTCGCTGAAACAAGCACATAAGTCAAAACAACATCAAAAGTTGAGTCATTTGGTGAAGTTGAGATTTTTGATTTCTGAAGTGCTTATCTCACTCAAATAAGCATGTTAGTCAAACCAACATCAAAGCTTGAGTCATTTGGTGAAGTTCAGATTTTGTTTTTCTAAAGTGCGTATCTCACTGAAATAAAAATGTTAGTCGAAACAGCATCAAAAGTTGAGTCATTTGGTCAAGTTGAGATATTCATCTTCTGAAATGCTTATCTCACTCAAATCAGCATGAGAGTCAAACGAACATTAAAAAAGGTGTCATTTAATGAAGTTCAGATTTTAATCTTCTGAAGTGCTTCCCTCGCAGAAATAAGCATTTTAATTTAACCAGAATCAAAAATCAAGTCATTTGGTGAAGTTCGGATTTTTGGCTTCTGATGTGCTTAACTCGCTGAAATAAGCATTTTAATTTAACCGGCATCAAAAGTTAGGTCATCTGGTGAAGGTGAGATTTTAGTCTTCTGAAATGCTTATCTCGCTGAAACAAGCACATTACTCAAAACAATATCAAAACTTGAGTCATTTGGTGAGGTTGAGATTTTTGATTTCAGAAGGGCTTATCTCACTGAAATAAGCATGTTAGTCAAACCAACATCGAAACTTGAGTCATTTGGTGAAGCTCAGATTTTGGTCTACTGAAGAGCTTAACTCGCTGAAGTAAGCATTTTATTGCAAACAGCTTCAAAAGTTGAGTCTTTTGGTGAAGTTGAGATTTTAGAATTCTGAAGTGCTTAAATCGCTGAAATAAGCATGGTAGTCAAACCAACATCAAAACTTGACTCATTTGGTGAAGTTCAGATTTTGATTTTCTGAAGTGCTTATCTGAGTGAACGAAGCATGTTAGTCAAAACAGCATGAAAAATTAAGTCATTTGGGGAAGTTGAGACTTTTTACTTCTGACGTGCTTATCTCGCTGAAATAAGCACGGGAGTCAAAACAACATCAAAAGTTGAGTCATTTGGAGAAGTTGAGATTTTTGATTTCTGAAGTGCTTATCTCCCTCAAATAAGCATGTTCGTCTAACCAACATCTAAACTAGAATCATTTGTTGAAGTTCAGATTTTGGTCGTCTGTAGTGCTTAGCTGAGGGAAATAAGCATGTTAGTCAAAACAGCATAAAAATTACGTCATTTGGTGAAGTTCAGATTTTGGTCTTCTGGAGTGCTTATCTCACTCAAATATGCATGTTACTCAAAACAACATCAAAAGTTATGTCATTTGGTGAAGTCGAGATTCTTCACTTCTGAAGTGCTTATTTCACTGGGGGAAACATGTTAGTCAAAACAATATCAAAACTTAAGTCATTTGGTGACGTTTTAATTTTGATCTACTGAAGAGCTGAACTCGCTGAAATAAGCATTTTATTTCAACCAGCATCAAAACTTGAGTCACTTGAAGAAGTTGAGATTTTAGCCTTCTGAAGTGCTTAAACAGCTGAAATAAGCACATTAGTCAAAACAACATCAAAAGTTTAGTCATTGGTGGTGTTCAGGTTTTGGTGTTCTCAAGAGCTTAACTCGCTGAAATAAGCACGTTAGTCCAAACAACATCAAAAGTTGATTCATTTGGTGAAGTTCAGATTTTTGACTTGTGAAATGCTTATCTCACTCAAATAAGCATGTTCGTCAAAACATCATTAAAATTGGAGTCATTTGCTGGAGTTCAGTTTTTGGTGTTCTCAAGAGCCTAACTCGCTGAAATAAGCATGTTCGTCTAAACAACATCAAAAGTAGATTCATTTATTGAAGTTGAGATTATGATCATCTGAAGGGCTCACCTCATGAAATAAGGATGCCATTCAAACCAACATCAAAAACTAACATTTT
>NW_025969856.1:0-4883 GCF_021869965.1 Rhincodon typus | reverse complement strand
TCTTCTGACCTGCTTAACTTAGTGAATTAAGCATGTTAGTCAAAACGGCATCAAAAATTAAGTCAGATGGTGAAGTTGAGATTTTTGATTTCGGAAGTGCTTATCTCACTGGAATAAGCATTTTCGTCCAACCAGCGTGCAAAGTTAGGTCCTTTAGTGAAGTTGAGATTTTTGACTTCTGAAGCGCTTATCTCACTAAAGTCAGCATTTTAGTCAAATCAGCATTCAAAAGTAAGGGCCGTTGGTGCAGTTGAGATTTTAGTCTTCTGATATGCTTATCTCGCTGACTTAAGCACCTCAGTCAAAACAACATCAAAAGTTGAGTCATTTGGGGAAGTCGAGATTTTGATCTTCTGTAGTGCTTAACTCGCTGAAATAACCACGTTAGTGAAACCAACATCATAAGTTGAGTCATTTGTGGAATATGAGATTTTGATCTTCTGACGTGCTTAACTGGCTGAAATAAGCATTTTAATTTAAACAGCATCGAAATTTAGGTCATCTGGTGAAGTTGAGATTTTTGACTACTGAAGTGCTTATCTCACTCTATTAATCATGTGAGTCAAACAAACATCAAAAAATGAGTCATTTCGAGAAGTTCAGATTTTGGTTTTCTGAAATGCTTATCTCACTGAAATAAGCACGTCAGTCAAAACTTCATGAAAAATTAAGTCATTTGGTGAAGTTGAGATTTTTGACTTCTGAAGTGCTTATCTGACTCAAATAAGCATGTTAGTCTAACCAACATCAAAACTTGAGTCATTTGGTGAAGTTCAGATTTTGATCCGCTGAAGTGCTTAACTCGTTGAAATAAGCGTTTTAATTTCAACTGCATCATAAGTTAGGTCATCTGGTGAAGTTGAGATTTTAGCCTTCTGATGTGCTTAACTCGCTGAAATAAGCATGTTTGTGAGAACAACATCAAAAGTTGAGTTATTTGGTGAAGTTGAGATTTTTGACTTCTGAAATGCTTCTCTCAATCAAACAAGCATGTTCGTTAAACCATCATCAAAACTACAGTCATTTGGTGAAGTTCAGATTTTGGTGTTCTGAAGATCTTAACTCGCTTTTTTAAGCAATTTAAACCAACCAGCATCAAAAGTTGTGTCATTTGGTCAAGTTGAGGTTTTAGCCTTCTGAAGGTCTTAGCTCACTCAAATAATTATGTTCGTCAAACCAACATCAAAACTTGAGACATTTGGTGAAGTTCAGATTTTGGTCTTCTGAAGTGCTTATCTGACTCAAATATGCATGTTAGTCTGACCAACATCAAAACTTGAGTCATTTGGTGAAGTTCAGATTTTGGGTTTCTGAAGTGCTTATCTCACCGAAATAAGCTTGTTAGTCAAAACAGCATCAACATTTAAGTCATTTCGTGAAGTTGCGTTTTTGACTTCTGAAGTGCTTATCTCACTGAAACATTCATTTTCGACCAAACAGCATCAAACGTTAAGTCCTTTGTTGAAGTTGAGATTTTAGTCTTCTGATATGCTTATCTCGCTGAATCAAGCACCTTAGTCAAAACAACATCAAAAGTTGAGTCATTTGGTGAAGGTGAGATTTTGTAATCTGAAGTGATTACCTCATGAAATACGCATGTCATTCAAACCAACATCAAAAATTAACTCATTTGTTGAAGTGAGATATTGGTCTTCTGAAGTGCTTATCTGAGTGAACGGAGCACGTTGTTCAAAACAGCATCAAAAATTAAGTCAGATGGTGAAGTTGAGATTTTTGATTTCGGAAGTGCTTATCTCACTGAAATAAGCATTTTCATCCAACCAGCGTGCAAAGTAAAGTCCTTTGGTGAAGTTGAGATTTTAGTCTTCTGATATGCTTATCTCGCTGAATTAAGCACCTTAGTCAAAACAACATCAAAAGTTGAGTCATTTGGTGAAGCTGAGATTTTGGACTTCTGAAATGCTTCTCTCAATCAAATAAGCATGTTAGTCAAACCACCATGAACACTACAGTCATTTGGTGAAGTTCAGGTTTTAGTGTTCTGAAGTGGTTATCTGAGTGAAATAAGAATGTTAGTCAAAACAGCGTCAACTTTTAAGTCATTTGGTGAAGCTGGGATTTTTGATTTCCGAAATGCTTATCTCACTGAAATAAGCATTTTAGTCAAATCAGCATCAAAAGTTAGGTCTTTTGGTGAAGTTGAGATTTTAATCTTCTGATATGCTTATCTCTCTGAATGAAACACCTTAGTCAAAACAACATCGAAAGTTGAGTCATTTGGTGAAGTTGAGATTTCTGTCTTCTGAAATGCTTCTCTCAGTCAAATAAGCATGTTAGTCAAACCACCATCAAAACTATAGTCATTTGGTGAAGTTCAGGTTTTGTTGTTCTGAAGAGCATAACTCTCTGAAATAAGCATATTAAACCAAAATGCATCAAAAGTTGTGTCTATTGGTGAAGTTGAGATTTTAGCCTTCTGATGTGCTTAACTCGCTGAAATAAGCATGTTTGGAAAAACAACATCAAAAGTTGAGTTGTTTGGTTAAGTTGAGATTTTTGACTTCGGAAATGCTTTTCTCAATCAAATAAGCATGTTCGTCAAACCTTCAGCCAAACTACAGTCACTTGGTGAAGGTCAGATTTTGGTGTTCTGAAGAGCTTAACTCGCGACAATAAGCATTTTAAAGCAAACAGCATCAAAAGTTGTGTCATTTGATGAAGTTGAGGTTCTAGCCGTCTGAAGTGCTTATCTGAGTGAAATAAGCATGTTAGACAAAACAGCATCAACATTTAAGTCATTAGGTGAAGTTGAGATTTTTGACTTCTGAAGTGCTTATCTCACTGAAATAAGACTTTTAGTCAAATCAGCATCAAAACTTAGGTCCTTTGGTGAAGTTGCTATTTTAGTTTTCTGATATGCTTGTCTCTCTGAATTAAGCACGTTAGTCAAAACAACATAAAAGTTCAGTCATTTGGGGAAGTTGAGATTTTGATCATGTGAAGTGCTGAACTCGCTGAAATGAGCGTTTTAATTTAAACTGCATCATAAGTTAGGGCATCTGGTGAAGGTGAGATTTTAGTCTTCTGATAGCTTATCTCGCACGTCAGTCAAAACAATACCAAAAGTTCAGTCATTTGGTGAAGTTGAGATTTTTGATTTCTCAAGTGTTTTTCTGACTGAATTGAGCATGTTAGTCAAAACAGCAATAAAAATTAAGTCATTTGGTGAAGTTGAGATTTTTGCCTTCTGACGTGCTTATCTAACTTAAATATGCATGTTAGTCAAGACAACATCAAATGTTGAGTTATTTGGTGAAGTTGAGATTTTTGACTTCGGAAGTGATTATCTCACTCAAGTAAGCATGTTAATTAAACCAACATCAAAACTTGAGTCATTTGGTGAAGTTCAGATTTTGGTCTTCTGAAGTGCTTAACCCGCTGAAAAAAATGCATTTTAATTCAACCAGCATGAAAAATTACGTCATTTGGTAAAGTTGAGATTTTTGACTTCTTCAGTGCTCATCTCGCTGAAATAAGCATGTTAGTGCAAACAGATTCCAAAGCTGGGTCCTTTGGTGAAGTTCTGATTTTTGACTTCTGAAGTGCTTACCTCGCTGAAATAATCATTTTAATCCGACCAGCATCAAAAATTAATTCATTTGGTGAAGTTGAGATTTTTGCCATCGGAAATGCTTATCTCACTCAAATATGCATGTTAGTCAAAACAACATCAAAAGTTGAGTCATTTGGTGAGGTTGAGATTTTGATCTTCTGATGTGCTTATCTCAAAGGAATCAACATGTCATTCAAACGAACATCAAAAACGAATTCATTTGGTGAAGTTGACATATTGGTCTTCCGATGTGATTATCTGAGTGAAATAAGTGTGTTAGTCAAAACAGCATCAATAATTAAGTCGTGTGATGAAGTTGAGATTTTTGAATTCTGAAGCGCTTATCTCACTCAAATAAGCATGTTAGTCAAACAAACATCGAAACTTGAGTCATTTTGGGAAGTTCAGATTTTGGATTTCTGAAGTGCTTAACTCGCTGAAAGAAGCGTTTTAATTGAACCAGCATCAGAAGTTGAGTCATGTGGTGAAGTTGAGATCTTAGCCTTCTCCAGTGCTTATCTTCCTGAAATAAGCATGTTAGTCAAAACGGCATTATAAATTAAATCATTTGGTGAGGTTGAGATTTTTGACTTCTGAAGCGCTTATCTGACTCAAATAAGCATGTTCGTCAAAATAGCATCAACATTTAAATCATTTGGTGAAATAAAGATTTTTGACTTCTGAAGTGCTTATCTCACTGAAATAAGACTTTTAGTCAAATCAGTATCGTAAGTTAGGTCCTTTGGTGAAATTGAGTTTTTAGTATTCTGATATGCTTATCTCGCTAAATTAAGCACGTTATTCAAAACAACATCAAAAGATGAGTCATCTGTTGAAGTTGAGATTTTTGACTTCTGAAGTCCTGATCGCACTGAAATAAGCATTTTCGTCAAATCAGCCTCAAAAGTTAAGTGTCTTGGTGAAATTGAGATTTTAGTCTTCTGATATGCTTTTCTCGCTGAAATGAGCATGTTAGTCAAAACAACATCAAAAATTGTGTCATTTGGTGAAGTTCAGATTTTTGGCTTCTGAGGTGCTTAACTCGTGAAATAAGCATTTTAATTTAACCAGCATCAAAAGTTAGGTCATCTGGTGAAGGTGAGATTTTGGTCTTCTCATATGCTTATCTCCCGAAATTAAGCACGTTATTCAAAATAACATCAAAAGTTGAGTCATTTGGTGAAGTTGAGATTTGTGACTTCTGAAATGCTTCTCTCAATCAGATAAGCATGTTATAAAACCATCATCAAATCTACAGGCATTTGGTGAATTTCAGGTTTTGGTGTTCTGAAGAGTTTAACTCGCTACA
>NW_025969855.1:10194-13589 GCF_021869965.1 Rhincodon typus | reverse complement strand
GATTTTGGTTGTACTGAACTGCTTAATTCATTGAGACAACTACATTTGTACATCAACATCTCAAATTCACCAAATGACTCAAAACGCTGATGTTGGTTGAACTAAAATGCTTATTTCGTTGAGATGTACACGTTTATACATGAAAATCTGACTTTCCCGAAATGACTCAAAAGTTGATGCTGGTTGTACGAAAATGCTTCTTTCAGTGAGAAAAGCACATTCGTACTTCAAAATGCCACCTTCACCAATTTACTGACAAGTTGATGTTGGTTTGTTTCAAATGTTTGTTTCATTCCGATCAGCACAGTAATAAATCAAAATGTCAATTTGACCAAACGATTCAAAAGTTGCTGCTAAAATGAATAAAGTGCTTATTTCAAAGAGATAAGTAGACATATACATCAAAATCTTACTTTCAACAATTGCTTGAAAATTTGATGCTGGTTTGAATAAAATACTTATTTGAATCAGATCAGAACAGTAGTAAATCAAAATTTCAACTTCATCAAACGATTCAAAAGTTGATTTCAATTTGATTAAAGTGCTTATTTCAGTGAGATCAGTAGATACATACGTCAAAATCTGACTTTCAACAAATGAGTCATAAATTGACGTTGATGATGCTGAAATGCTTATTTCAGGGATAAAAGCACAATCGTACATCAAATAGTAACCTTCAACAAATGACTCAAAAAGGTGATGCTGGTTGCACTAACATGCCTATTTCAGGGAGATGGGCGCATTCGTACATCAAAATGTCACCTTCACCAAATGACTGAAAAAGGTGACGCTTCTTTTCGTAATATGCTTACTTGAGTGAGATCAGCAATTTTGAAATTCAAAATCTCAGATTCACCAAATGACACCATTTCTGATGCTCGTTGTACAAATCTGCTTAATTCATTGAGATAAGCACATTTTTACATCAAAATCTCATATACACCAAATGACAGAAATTTTGATGCTGGTTCCACTAAATTGCTTATTTCAGTGAAATACACACGTTTAAACATCAAAATTTGAATTTCCAGAAATGACTCAAATGTTGATGCTGGTTGTACTAAAATGCTTATTTCAGTGACAAAAGCACATTCTTACATCAAAATGTCACCTTCAACAACTGACACAAAAAGGTGATGCCGGTTGTACTGAACTGCTTGTTCAGTAAGATAAGCATTTTGGAACTTGAAAATCTCACGTTCACCAAATGACTCAATTTCTGATGTTGCTTGTCCTAAACTGCTTAATTCATTGAGATAAGCACATTTTTACATCAAAATATCAAATTCACCAAATGACTCAAACGTTGATGCTGGTTGTACAAAAATGCATATTTCGGGGAGATTAGCACATTCGTACATCAAAATGTCACCTTCACCAAACGACTCAAAAAGGTGATGTCGCTTGGACGAAAGTGCTTACTTCATTGAGATATACACGTTTATACATGAAAATCTGACTTTCCCGAAATGACTCAATTTCTGATGTTGGTTGTCCTAAACTGCTTAATTCATTGAGATAAGCACATTTGTATTTCAAAATCTCAAATTCACCAAATGACGCAAACATTGATGCTGGTTGCACTAAAATGCTTACTTCGGTGTGATATTCACGTTTATGCATCAAAATCTGACTTTCCCGAAATGACTCAAAAGTTGATGATCGTTGTACTAAAATGCTTATTTCAGTGAGAAAGGCACTTTCGCACTACAAAATGCCACCTTCACCAATTTACTGAAAAGTTGATGTTGGTTTGATTGAAATGTTAATTTCATTCAGATCAGCACAGTAACAAATCAAAATGTCAATTTCACGAAACCGTTCAAACATTGATGCCAGACTGAATAAAGTGCTTATTTCAGTGAGATAAGTACATACATACATCACAATCTGACTTTCAACAATTGACTGAAAAGTTGATGCTGGTTTGAATAAAATTCGTATTTGAATCTGATCAGAACAGTAGTAAATCAAAATGTCAACTTCATCAAACGATTCAAAAGTTGATTAAAATTTGATTAAAGTGCTTATGTCAGTGAGATCAGTAGAGGCAGACGCCAAAATCTGACTTTCAAAAAATGGCTCGTAAATTGACGTAAATGCTTATTTCAGGGAGATAGGCGGATTCGTACATCAAAATTTCAACCTTCACCAAATGCCTGAAAAAGCTGGCGCTGCTTTTAGTAAAATGCTTATTTCAGTGTGATAAGCATTTTGGAACTTCAAAATCTCAGATTCACCAATGACACCATTTCTGATGCTCGTTGTCCAAAACTACTTAATTCATTGAGATAAGCACATTTTAAAATCAATATCTCATATTCACCAAATGACTCAAATGTTGATGCTCGTTCTACTAAATTGCTTATTTCAGTGAACTATGCACGTTTAAACATCAAAATTTGAATTTCCTGAAATGACTCAAAAGTTGATGCTGATTGTACTAAAATGCTTCTTTCAGTGAGAAAAGCACATTCGTACTACAAAATGCTACCCTCACGACTTTACTGAAAAGTTGATGTTGGTTTGATTAAAATGGTTATTTCATTCAGATCAGCACAGTAATAAATCAAAATGTCAATTTCACCAAACGATTCAAAAGTTGCTGCTAAATTGAATAAAGTGCTTATTTCAGTGAGATAAGTAGACACATACATCAAAATCTGACTTTCAACATTTGACTGAAAAGTTGATGCTGGTTTGAATAAAATACTTATTTGAATCAGATCAGAACAGTCGTAAATCAAAATGTCAACTTCATCAAACGATTCAAATGTTGATTTAAATTTGATTAAAGTGCTTATTTCAGTGAGATCAGTAGATACATACGTCAAAATCTGACTTTCAACAAATGACTCATAAATTGTCGTTGGTGATACTAAAATGATTGTTTCAATGAGACAAGCACATTCGTACATCAAAATGTCACATTCAACAAATGACTGAAAATGGTGATGCTGGTTGTGCTAAAATGGTTATTTCAGTGAGATATGTATTTTGAAACTTCAAAATCTCACCTTCACCAAAAGACTCCATTTCTGATGCTGCTTGTCCTAAAATACTTATTTCAGGGAGATAGACACATTCGTACATCAATGTGTCAGTTTCACCAAATGATCGAAAAAGGTGAAGCTGCTTTTAGTAAAATGCTTAATTGAGTGAGATAAGCATTTTGGAACTTCAAAATCTCAGATTCAGCAAAAGACACAATATCTGATGCTCGTCGTACAAAGCTGTTTAATTCATTGAGATAAGCACATTTGTGCATCAAAATCTCATATTCACCAAATGACGCAAACGTTGATGCTGGTTGTACTAAAATGCTTATTTCAGTGCGATATGCATGCATAAAAATCAAAATCTGACTTTCCCGAAATGAATCAAAACTTGTAGAT
>NW_025969855.1:7225-10184 GCF_021869965.1 Rhincodon typus | reverse complement strand
TAAAAATCAAAATCTGACTTTCCCGAAATGAATCAAAACTTGTAGATGGTTGTAATGAAATGTTTATTTCAGGGAGAAAAGCACATCAAAATGCCACCTTCACCAATTTACTGAAAAGTTGATGTTGGTTTGATTAAAATGCTTATTTCATTCAGATCAGCACAGTAGTTAATCAAAATGTCAATTTCACCCTACGATTCAAAAGTTGATGCTAATTTGATTAAAGTGCTTACTTCAGTGAGATCAGTAGATACATACGTCAAAATCTGACTTTCAACAAATGACTCATAAATTGACGTTGGTGATACTAAAATGCTTATTTCAGGGAGAAAAGCACATTCGTACATCAAAAAGTCATCTTCAACTAATGACTCAAAAACTGCTTAATTCATTGAGATAAGCACATTTGTACATCAAAATCTCATATTCACCTAATGACTCAAAAGTTGATGCTGGTTGAATTAAAATGCTTATTTCAGTGAGAAAAGCACATTCTTGCATCAAAATGTCACCTGCAACAAATTACACAAAAAGGTGATGCCGGTTGCACTAAAATGCTTATTGCCGTGAGATAAGCATGGAACTTCAAAATGTCACGTTCACCAAATGACTCAATTTCTGATGCTGGTTGTACTAATCTGCTTAATTCATTGAGATAAGCACATTTGTACATCAAAATCTCAAATTCACCAAATGACGCAAACGTTGATGCTGGTTGAACCGAAATACTTATTTCAGGGAGATAAGCACATTCGTGCATCAATATGTCACTTTCACCAAAAGACTCAAAAATGTGATGCTGGTTGTACTAAAATGCTTATTTCAGTGAGATATGTATTTTGAAATTTCAAAATCTCACCTTCACCAAATGACTCAATTTCTGATGCCGCTTGTACTAAAATACTTATGTCAGGGAGATAGGCACATTCGTACGTCAAAATGTCACCTTCACCATATGCCTGAAAAGGGTGATGCTGGTTGTACTAAAATGCTTATTTCAGTGAGATAAGCATTTTGGAACTTCAAATCTCACGTTCACCAAATGACGCAATTTCTGATGCTGTTTGCACTAAACTGCTTAATTCATTGAGATAAGCACATTTGTACATCAAAATCTCATATTCAAAAATGACTCAAACGTTGATGTTTGTTGTAATAAAATCCTTATTTCAGGGAGATGGGCACATTCGTTCATCAAAATGTCACCTTCAACAAATGACACAAAAAGGTGATGCCGGTTGTACTAAACTGCTTATTTCTGTAAGATAAGAGTTTTGGAACTTGAAAATCTCACGTTCACCAAATGACTCAATTTCTGATTTTGGTTGTACTAAACTGCTTAATTCATTGAGATAACTACATTTGTACATCAAAATCTTAAATTCACCAAATGACTCAAACGTTGATGCTGGTTGTACAAAAATGCTTATTTCAGGGAGATAAGCACATTCGTACATCAAAATGTCACCTTCACCAAATGACTCAAAAAGGTGATGTTGGTTGTACTAAAATGCTTATTTCAGTAAGATACGCCGGTATATACATCAAATTCTGACTTTCCCGAAATGACTGAAAAGTTGATGCTGGTTGTAGTAAAATGCTTATTTCAGTACGATAAGCGCTTTGGAACTTGAAAATCTCGCGTTCACCAAATGACTCAATTTCTGATTTTGGTTGTACTGAACTGCTTAATTCATTGAGATAACTGCATTTGTACATCAAAATATCAAATTTACCAAATGACTCAAACGTTGATGCTGGTTGTACTAAAATCCTTATTTCAGGGAGATAGGCACATTCGTTCATCAAAATGTCACCTTCACCAAATGACTGAAAAAGGTGACGCTGCGTTTAGTAAAATGCTTATTTGAGTGAGAAAAGCATTTTGGAACTTCAAAATCTCAGATTCAGCAAAAGACACAATATCTGATGCTCGTTGTACAAAACTGATTAATTCATTGCTATAAGCACATTTATGCCTTAAAATCTCATATTCACCAAATGACTCAAACGTTGATGCTGGTTGTACTAAAATGCTTATTTCAGTGAGAAAAGCACATTCTTACATCAAAAGGTCACCTTCTACAAATGACACAAAAAGGTGATGCTGGTTGTACTAAAATGCTGATTTCAGTGAGAAAAGCACATTCTTACATCAAAATCTCACCTTCAACAAATCACTTAAAAAAGGTGATGCTGTTTGTACTGAAATGTTTATTTCAGGTTGATACGCACATTCGTCAAAATCTGACTTTCAACAAATGACTCGTAAATTGACGTTGGTGACACTGAAATGCTTATTTCAAGGAGAAAAGCACATTCGTACATCAAAATATCAAATTCACCAAATGACGCAAACGTTGACGCTGGTTGCACTAAAATGCTTATTTCAGGGAGATAGACGCATTCGTACATCAAAATGTCGCCGTCACCAAATGACTGAAAAAGGTGACGCTGCTTTTAGTAAAATGCTTACTTGATTGAGATAAGCATTTTGGAACTTCAAAATCTCAGAATCACCAAATGACACCATTTCTGATGCTCGTTGTACAAAACTGCTTAATTCATTGAGATAAGCACATTTGAACATCAACATCTCATATTCACCAAATGACAGAAACGTTGATGCTGGTTCCTCCCTATTGCTTATTTCAGTGAGATAACCACGTTCAACCATCAAAATCTGAATTTCCCGAAATGACTCAAAAGTTGATGCTGGTTGTACTAAAATGCTTATTTCAGTGAGAAAAGCACATTCTTACATCAAAATGTCACCTGCAACAAATGACACAAAAAGGTGATGCCGCTTGTACTAAAATGCTTATTTCAGTGAGATAAGCTTGGAAGTTCAAAATCTCACATGCACCAAATGAATCAATTTCTGAAGCTGGTTGCACTGAACTGCTGAACTGCTCATATTCAAAAATGACTCAGACGTTTATGCTGGTTGTACTGTAAG
>NW_025969855.1:0-7215 GCF_021869965.1 Rhincodon typus | reverse complement strand
TACAAAACTGATTAATTCATTGAGATAAGCACATTTGTACATCAAAATCTCATATTCACCTAATGACTCAAAAGTTGATGCTGGTTGTATTAAAATGCTTATTTCAGTGAGAAAAGCACATTCTTACATCAAAATGTCACCTGCAACAAAAAGGTGATGCCGGTTGTATTAAAATGCTTATTTCCGTGAGATAAGCATGGAACTTGAAAATCTCCCGTTCACCAAATGACTCAATTTCTGATGCTGGTTGTACTAAACTGCTTAATTCATTGAGATAAGCACATTTGTACATCAAAATCTCAAATTTACCAAATGACGCAAACGTTGATGCTGGTTGAACCGAAATGCTTATTTCAGGGAGATAAGCACATTCGTGCATCAAAATGTCACTTTCACGAAAAGACTCAAAAATGTGATGCTGGTTGTACTAAAATGCTTATTTCAGTGAGATATGTATTTTGAAATTTCAAAATCTCACCTTCACCAAATGACTCAATTTCTGATGCTGCTTGTACTAAAATACTTATTTCAGGGAGTTAGGCACATTCGTACGTCAAAATGTCACCTTCACCAAATGACTGAAAAGGCTGATGCTGGTTGTACTAAAATGCTTATTTAAGTGAGACAAGCATTTTGGAACTTCAAATCTCACGTTCACCAAATGACGCAATTTCTGATGCTGTTTGCACTAAACTCATTGAGATAAGCACATTTGTACATCAAAATCTCATATTCAAAAATGACTCAAACGTTGATGCTGGTTGTACTAAAATCCTTATTTCAGGGAGATAGGCACATTCGTTCATCAAAATGTCACCTTCAACAAATGACACAAAAAGGTGATGCCGGTTGTACTAAACTGCTTATTTCAGTAAGATAAGCGTTTTGGAACTTGAAAATCTCACGTTCACCAAATGACTCAATTTCTGATTTTGGTTGTACTAAACTGCTTAATTCAGTGAGATAACTACATTTGTACATCAAAATCTCACCTTCACCAAATGACTCAATTTCTGATGCTGGTTGTACTAAAATCCATATTTCAGGGAGATAGGCACATTCGTTCATCAAAATGTCACCTTCAACAAATAACTTAAAAAAGGTGATGCTGTTTGTACTAAAATGCTTATTTCAGGTTGATAGGCACATTCGTCAAAATCTGACTTTCAACAAATGACTCGTAAATTGACGTTGGTGACACTGAAATGCTTATTTCAAGGAGAAAAGCACATTCGTACATCAAAATGTCACCTTTAACTAATGACTCAAAGAGGTGATGTTGGTTGTACTAAAATGCTTATTTCACGTTGATAGGCACATTCGTACATCAAAATGTCAACATCACCAAATAACTGAAATAGGTGACGCTGCTTTTAGTAAAATGCTTACTTGATTGAGATAAGCATTTTGGAACTTCAAAATCTCAGATTCACCAAATGACACAATTTCTGATGCTGGTTGTACTAAACTGCTTAAATCATTGAGATAAGCACATTCGTACATCAGTATGCCACCTTCACCAATTTACTGAAAAGTTGATGTTGGTTTGATTAAAATGTTTATTTCATTCAGATCAGCACAGCAGTAAATCAAAATGTCATTTTCACCAAACGATTCAGACGTTGATGCGAATTTGATTAAAGGGCTTTTGTCAGTGAGATAAGTACATACACACATCACAATCTGACTTTCAACAATTGACTGAAAAGTTTATGCTGGTTTGAATAAAATGCTTATTTGAATCAGATCAGAACAGTAGTAAATCAAAATGGCAACTTCATCAAACGATTCTAAATTTGATTTAAATTTGATTAAAGTGCTTATTTCAGATAGATCAATAGATACATACGTCAAAATCTGACTTTCAACAAATTTCTCATAAATTGACGTTGGTAATATTAAAATGCTTATTTCAGGGAGAAAAGCACATTCGCACATCAAATGTCAAAATCAACAAATGACTCAAAAAGCTTGATGCTGGTTGTACTAAAATGCTTATTTCAGTGAGAAAAGCACATTCTTACATCGAAATGTCACCTTCAACAAATTACTCAAACGTTGATGCCGGTTGTACGAAAATGCTTATTTCAGATAGATAGGAGCATTCGTACATCAAAATGTAACCTTCACCAAATGACTCAAAAAGGTGACGCTGCTTTTCGTAAAATGCTTATTTGATTGAGATAAGCATGTTTGAAATTCAAAATCTTAGATTCACCAAATGACACCATTTCTGATGTTCGTTGTACAAAACTGCTTAATTCATTGAGCTAACTACATTTGTACATCAAAATCTTAAATTCACCAAATGACTCAAACGTTGATGCTGGTTGTACAAAAATGCTTATTTCAGGGAGATAAGCACATTCGTACATCAAAATGTCACCTTCACCAAATGACTCAAAAAGCTGATGTTGGTTGGACTTAAATGCTTATTTCATTGTGATATACACTTCTATACATGAAAATCTGACTTTCCCGAAATGACTCAACTTCTGATGTTGGTTGTACTAAACTGCTTAATTCATTGAGATAAGCACATTTGTACATCAAAATCTCATATTCACCAAATGCCTCAAATGTTGATGCTGGTTCTAATAAATTGCTTATTTCAGTGAGATATGCACGTTTAAAGATTAAAATTTGAATTTCGCGAAATGACTCAAAAGTTGATGCTAGTTGTACTAAAATGCTGATTTCAGTGAGAAAAGCACATTCTTACATCAAAATGTCACCTTCAACAAAGGACACAAAAAGGTGATGCTGGTTGTACTAAACTGCTTATTTCGGTGAGATAAGCATTTTGGAACTTGAAAATCTTGCGTTCACCAAATGACTATATTTATGATTTTGGTTGTACTAAACTGGTTAATTCATTGAGATAACCACATTTGTACATCAAAATCCCAAATTCACCAAATGACTCAAACGTTGATGCTGGTCGTACAAAAATGCTTATTTCCGGGAGATAAGCACATTCGTACATCAAAATGTCACGTTCACCAAATGACTCAAAAAGCTGATTTTGGTTGGACTACAATGCTTATTTCATTGCGACATACACGTTTATACATGACAATCTGACTTTCCCGAAATGACTCAATTTCTGATGCTGGTTGTACTGAACTGCTTAATTCATTGAGATAAGCACATTTGTACATATAAATCTCAAATTCACCAAATGACTCCAACGTTGATGCTGGTTGTACTAAAATGCTTATTTCAGTGTATATGCACGTTTATACATCAATATCTGACTTTCCCGAAAAACTCAAAAGTTGATGTTGGTTGTACTCAAATGCGTATTTCAGTGAGAATAGCACATTCGTACATCAAAATGCCACCTTCACCAATTTACTGAAAAGTTGATGTTGGTTTGATTAAAATGCTTATTTCATTCGGATCAGCACAGTAATAATTCAAAATGTCAATTTCACCAAACGATTCAAAAGCTGATGCTAAATTGAAGAAAGTGCTTATCTCAGTGAGATAAGTAGATACATACACCAAAATCTGACTTTCAACAATTGACTGAAAAGTTGATGCTGGTTTGAATAAAATGCTTATTTGAATCAGATCAGAACAGTAGTAAATCGAAATGTCAACTTCATCAAACGATTCAAAAGTTGATTTAAATTTGATTAAAGTGCTTATTTCAGTGAGATCAGTAGATGCATACGTCAAAATCTGACTTTGAACAAGTGACTCATAAATTGACGTTGGTGATGCTGAAATGCTTATTTCAGAGAGAAAAGCACATTCGTACATTAAAGTGTCACCTTCAACAAATGACAGAGAACGGTGATGTTGATTATGCTAAAATGGTTATTTCAGTGAGTAATGCACGTTTGTACATCAAAATCTGACTTTCCCGAAATGACTCTAAAGTTGATGCTCGTTGTACTAAAATGATTATTTCAATGAGAAAAGCACATTCTTACATCAAAATGTCACCTTCAACAAATGACACAAAAATGTGATGCCATTTGTTCTAAAATGCTTATTTCAGTGAGGTAAGCATTTTGGAACTTAAAATCTCACGTTCACCAAATGACTCAATTTCTGATGCTGGTGGTACTGAACTGCTTAATTCATTGGGATAAGCACATTTGTATATCAAAATCTCAAAATCATCAAATGACGCAAACGTTGATGCTGGTTGTACTAAAATGCTTATTTCAGTGAGATATGCACGTTTATGCATCAAAATCTGACTTTCCCGAAATGACTCAAAAGTTGATGCTCGTTGTACTGAAATGCTTATTTCAGTGAGAAAAGCACATTCAGACTACAAAATGCCACCTTCACCAATTTACTGAAAAGTTGATGTTGATTTGATTAAAATGTTTATTTCATTCAGATCAGCACAGTAATAAATCAACATGTCAATTTCACCAAACGATTCAAAAATTGATGCTAAATTGAATAAAGTGCTTATTTCAGTGAGATAAGTCCATACATACATCAAAATCTGACTTTCAACAATTGACTGAAAAGTTGATGCTGGTTTGAATAAAATGCTTATTTGAATCTGATCAGTACAGTAGAAAATCGAAATGTCAACTTTATCAAACGATTCAAAAGTTGATTTAAATTTGATTAAAGTGCTTATGTCAGGGAGATCAGTAGATGCATACGTCAAAATCTGACTTTCAACAAATGACTTGTGAATTGACGTTGGTGATACTGAAATGCTTATTTCAAGGAGAAAAGCACATTCGTACATCAAGATGTCATCTTCAACTAATGACTCAAAAAGGTGACGCTGCTTTTACTAAAATGCTTATTTGAGTGAGATAAGCATTTTGGAACTTTAAAATCTCAGATTCAGCAAAAGACACAATATCTGATTCTCGTTGTACAAAACTGCTTAATTCATTGAGATAAGCACATCTGTACATCAAAATCTCAAATTCACCAAATGACGCAAACGTTGATGACGGTTATACTAAAATGCTTATTTCAGGGAGATCAGTAGATACATACGTCAAAATCTGATTTTCACCAAATGACTCATAAATTGACGTTGGTGAGACTAAAATGTTTATTTCAGGGAGAAAAGCACATTCGTACATCAAAATGTATCCTTCACCAAGTGACTGAAAAAGGTGTCGCTGCTTTTAGTAAAATGCTTATTTGAGTGAGATTAGCATTTTGGAACTTCAAGATGTCAGATGCACCAAATGACTCAATTTCTGATGCTGTTTGTACTAAACTGCTAAATTCATTGAGATAAGCACATTTGTACATCGCAATCTCAAATTCACCAAATGACTCAAAAGTTGATGCTGGTTGTACTAAAATGCTTATTTCAGTGAGAAAAGCACATTCGTACATCAGTATGCCACCTTCACCAATTTACTGAAAAGTTGATGTTGGTTTGATTAAAATGCTCATTTCATTCAGATACGCACAGGAGCATATCAAAATGTCAATTTCACGAAACGATTTAAATGTTGATGCTAATTTGATGGAAGTGCTTATTTCAGTGAGATCAGTACATACATACATCAAAATCTGACTTTCAACCATTGACTGATAAGTTGATGCTGGTTTGAATAAAATTCTTATTTGAATCAGATCAGCACAGGAGTAAATCAAAATGTCAAATTCATCAAACGATTCCAAAGTTCATACTAATTTTAGGAAAGTCATTATTTCAGTGAGATAAGTACATACATACAAGAAAATCTGACTTTCAACAACTGACTGAAAAGTTGATGCTGGTTTGAATAAAAGCGATATTCACTTCAAGCCCACCGACTCCCACAGCTACCTAGAATACTCCTCCTCCCACCCACCTTGCTGCAAAAATTCTATCCCCTATTCCCAATTCCTTCACCTCCGCCGCATCTGCTCCCAGGATGAGGCATTCCACTCCCATACATCTCAGTTGTCCTCGTTTTTCAAGGACCGTAACTTCCCCTCCTCGGTGGTCGAGAACACCCTCAACTGTATCTCCCACATCTCCCGCACCTCATCCCTCACACCCCGTCCACGCAATAAGAACCAAAAAAGAATCCCCTCGTCCTCACGTACCACCCCACCAACCTCCGGATCCAATGCATCATCCTCCGACACTTCCGCCATCTGCAATCCAACCCCACCACCAAAGACATCTTTCCCTCCCCACCCTAATCTGCTTTCCGGAGGGACCACTCTCTCCGTGACTCCCTTGTCCACTCCACACTCCCCTCCAGCTCTTCCACACCCGGCACTTTTCCCTGCAACCGCAGGAAGTGCTACACCTGCCCCCATACCTCCTCCCTCACCCCCATCCCAGGCCCCAAGAAGACTTTCCACATCAAGCAGATGTTCACCTGCACATCTGCTAATGTGGTATACTGCATCCGCTGTACGCGGTGTGGCTACCTCTACATCGGGGAAACCAAGCGGAGGCTCGGGGACCGCTTTGCAGAACACCTACGCTCGGTTCGCAATAAACAACTGCACCTCCCAGTCGCGAACCATTTCAACTCCCCCTCCCATTCCTCAGACAACATGTCCATCCTGGGCCTCCTGCAGTGTCACAACGATGCCACCTGAAGGTTGCAGGAACAGCAACTCATATTCCGCTTGGGAACGCTGCAGCCCAATGGTATCAATGTGGGTTTCACAAGCTTCAAAATCTGCCCTCCCCCTACCGCATTCCAAAACCAGTCCAGCTCGTCCCTGCCTCCCTAACCTGTTCTTCCTCCCCCCTCCTCCTACCTCAAGCCGCACCTCCATCACCTACCGACCAACCTCATCCCGCCCCCTTGACCTGTCCGTCCTCCCTGGACTGACCTATCCCCTTCCTAACTCCCCACCTACACTCACCTTTACTGGCCCCATCCCCGCCTCTTCGACTTGTTTGTTTCCTCTCCACCTATCCTCTCCTCTATCCATCTTCTATCCGCCTCCCACTCTCTCCCTATTTATTTCAGAACCTCCCTCCCCTCCTCCTTTTCTGATGAAGGGTCCAGGCACGAAACGTCAGCCTGTCTGCTCCTGTTGTGTTCATGCAGCCCTGTGCCTTGTTGTCTTGAATAAAATGCTTATTTGAATCAGATCACAACAGCAATAAATCAAAATGTCAACTTCATCAAACGATTCAAAAGTTGATTTAAATTTGATTAAAGTGCTTATTACAGTGAGATCAGCAGATACATACATCAAAATCTCACCTTCAACAAATGACTCAAAAAGGTGATGCTGGTTGTACTAAAATGCTTA
>NW_025969854.1:12057-13590 GCF_021869965.1 Rhincodon typus | reverse complement strand
CTTTAGCAGGTAGGATCAAGGAAAACCCTAAAGCTTTCTATAGGTATGTCAGGAATAAAAGAATGACTAGAGTAAGATTGGGGCCGGTCAAGGACAGTAGTGGGAAGTTGTGTGTGGAGTCTGAAGAGATAGGAGAGGTGCTAAATGAATATTTTTCGTCAGTATTCACACAGGAAAAAGACCATGTAGTCGAGGAGAATACTGAGATACAGTCTATTAGACTAGATGGGATTGAGGTTCATAAGGAGGAGGTGTTAGCAATTCTGGAAGGTGTGAAAATAGATAAGTCCCCTGGGCCGGATGGGATTTATCCTAGGATTCTCGGGAAGCTAGAGAGGAGATTGCAGAGCCTTTGGCTTTGATCTTTATGTCGTCATTGTCTTCAGGAATAGTGCCAGAAGACTGGAGACTAGCAAATGTTGTCCCCTTGTTCAAGAAGGGGAGTAGAGACAACCCTGGTAATTATAGACCAGTGAGCCTTACTTCGGTTGTGGGTAAAGTGTTGGAAAGGATTATAAGAGATAGGATTTATAATCATCGAGAAAGGAATAATTTGATTAGGGATAGTCAACACGGTTTTGTGAAGGGTAGGTCGTGCCTCACAAACCTTATTGAGTTCTTCGAGAAGGTGACCAAACGGGTGAATAAGGGTAAAGCGGTTGATGTGGTGTATATGGATTTCAGTAAAGCGTTTGATAAGGTTCCCCATGGTTGGCTATTGCAGAAAATACAGAGTCATGGGATTGAGGGTGATTTAGCAGTTTGGATCAGAAATTGGCTAGCTGTAAGAAGACAGAGGGTGGTGGTTGATGGGAAATGTTCATCCTGGAGTTCAGTTACTAGTGGTGTACCTCAAGGATCTGTTTTGGGGCCACTGCTGTTTGTCATTTTTATAAATGACCTGGATGAGGGCGTAGAAGGATGGGTTAGTAAATTTGCGGATGACTCCAAAGTCGGTGGAGTTGTGGATAGTGCGGAAGGATGTTGCAGGTTACAGAGGGACATAGATAAGCTGCAGAGCTGGGCTGAGAGGTGGCAAATGGAGTTTAATGTGGAAAAGTGTGAGGTGATTCACTTTGGAAGGAGTAACAGGAATACAGAGTACTGGGCTAATGGTAAGATTCTTGGTAGTGTGGATGAGCAGAGAGATCTCGGTGTCCATGTGCATAGATCACTGAAAGTTGCCACCCAGGTTGATAACGTTGTTAAGAAGGCGTATGGTATGTTAGGTTTTATTGGTAGAGGGATTGAGTTTCGGAGCCATGAGGTCATGTTGCAGCTGTACAAAACTCTGGTGCAGCCGCACTTGGAGTATTGCGTACAGTTCTGGTCGCTGCATTATAGGAAGGATGTGGAAGCATTGGAAAGAGTGCAGAGGAGATTTACCAGGATGTTGCCTGGTATGGAGGGAAGGTCTTATGAGGAAAGGCTGAGGGACTTGAGGCTGCTTTCGTTAGAGAGAAGAAGGTTAACAGGTGACTTAATGGAGACATACAAGATGATCAGAGGATTAGATAGGGTGGACAGTGGGAG
>NW_025969854.1:0-11957 GCF_021869965.1 Rhincodon typus | reverse complement strand
TGCTGCTTGGCCTGCTGTGTTCATCCAGCTCTACACCTTGTTATCTCAGATTCTCCAGCATCAGCAGTTCCTACCATCTCTTCAATTCCAAAGTAACAAGTTGTAGCTGTTTAAAATGTAAAAATGTAACTTGCATTTTTGTTACATCTTTCATGACTTTAGGGAACTAACACATTAAATGTGGAAGTATTTTTGAAGTGTTGGAAGTTAGGAATGTGAAGCCAATTTGCATGCAACTAGATCCCTAAAACATTGTGATAATGACAGGACTACTTCTTTTTAATGCTAATGTTTGGGGGATGAATGTTGTACTTCAGAATTTCACTGCTTTACTTTAAAATACTACCGAGGGATCTTTGATGCCCCTGTTTAATGTCTGAGGTGAAATATAGATTCCTTATGCAGGTGTGTCTTTTATTTTTGCGCTCAAGTCTCTAGAGTTGAACTTTAACTACAACTTTTTTATTTGGAATACTACAAGCTGATCCATTGCTAAAACCTCACATACAAACAGATACATAGCAAACAAATGTACAAAATAGGAGCAAAAATAGACTTTTCGGCCCATTGAGTTTGGTCCATCATTCAGTAAGATCATGGCTAATCTATGTGTTTCAAATTCCACATTGTCATCTACTCCCAAAAACCTTTAAATCCAGAATAAATTGCTGCCTTAAAAATATGTAATGACTCTACCTCCACCATTCCAAAATTGCAGAATCCTCTAAGAGAGAAAAAATTCTCGGCATCTGTGACCCAAACAGTGACCCCTAATTTGAACACAGTGCCTTCTTGTTCTGGACTGGCCAACAAGAGGAAAATCCTTCCTGCATCCACTTTTCCAGACACTCAGGACCTTATGCATGTCAATCAAATCACCCCTCATTCTTCTAAACTGCAGTAGAAATGAGTTAAGCCTGTCCAATCTATCCTCACGACAGCTCACTCATTCCATGCATCAATCTCATAAACTGCCTCTGAACCACCTCCAATGCATTTCCATCCTTCCTTAAATTAGGAGGCCTAAATTATGTGCGATGTTCAGGATGTGTTTTCACTAATGCCCTCCACAACTGAAGCATGACTTCCTGACTTTTATGTTCAATTGATCTTGTCGTAAAGGATAGCACCCCATTAGTCTTCTTGATTATGTGCTGTATCTGCTTACTACATTCTTGTTACTCAAGCACTAAAATACCTAAATCCTTCTGAACCATGGAATTCCATAGTCATTCTCCATTTAAACAATACTCTGTTTTTTCCTTTCTTTCTGTGGAAGTGAACAACTTCATGTTTTCTCACATTATACTCCAACTACCAGATCTTTGCCCACTCTTGAAATCCGTCTATATCTGCCTGCACCCTCATGTCTTCCTCACAACATATTTTCCTACCTATCTTTGTGTCACTTGCAAATTTAGCTACCATGCTTTCACTTCCCTCATCTCATGTATTCATGTAAATTGTAAAAATTGGCAGTCCCCCGTGGGACTCCGTTTATCACATTCTGCAATCAGATAATTTTTGCATACTTTCCTTTTCTCTGCCAGCGAACTAGTCCTCTATCCAAACCAATCTATTATTCACTGTACCAGAGCTTTATTTTCCAAAGTAACCTTTGATATAACACCTTAACAGTGCCTTCTGCAAATTCAAGAAGAGTACGTCTACAGGCACTTATTATGTACAGTGCATTTTACTCCTTAAATTTTTTTAAAAGTTTTATTTAACCTATTTTTCTAATCAGCCTGTTCAGAGATGTCATTATATACCTCTGGAGCAGTTGAGACTTGAACCTGGGCCTCCTGGTACGATATTTAGTAAGATACTGTGAGAAATGTCATTGGGCCATGCAGAATCCCTCCAATAGCTTGTTGCAACTTTTGTTTAGCCAAAAACACACAAGATCCAATGGACTGAATCTTGTATCAACTTGAGACACCAAGCAGGCTGTCATTCAGCATCTTGTCTAAAAACTAGAGCTCTGGTAGCGCAGCACTCCCTCAGTATTGCATTAGAGTCTGACAGAGGTACACAGAATGGAGAAAATGCTGAAGATAAATGGTAATGGCTAACTTGCTTAAATAAAACTGCGACAGAATAATTTATGTACTCATTTTCCTTTTGATTTTTATTACAAGTACTCAGTATTGAACAAGTACATATCTTACTAAAATTCAAAGAACTTCTTTCCTGCAGGATGAAGTTATGATTTATGACTGCAGGTGTTTTAATTAGCTTTGCAGGTGATATTCTAGATAATATTACATTTTATAGATTGTGGAGAATGAAAGAGGAATTTGAGTGTTTTAATTCTTTTTTTCTCTTTGTCTAGGATCAAAGTTCTGGACATTTTTGCAGATCATGACTTAAAGTCTGTTCTCTCTCGTCTGGTTGAACTACCCATGGAAGAAGGGTTGAACGCAGCTAAGAATCGGCTGCAGGATCTTGGAGCCCTCACACTAGATGAAAAGCTTACTCCCCTGGGGTATCACTTGGCCTTTTTGCCAGTGGATGTCCGCATTGGAAAACTGATGTTATTTGGTGCAATCTTCCGTTGCCTAGATCCTGCGCTTACCATTGCAGCCAGCTTGGCCTTTAAATCCCCCTTTGTAAGTAAAATCAATCCATCAGATTGAAGCTAACGAACAAAAAAATACAAGTAAGAAATAACATCTATTGAAATGATTTGTTATATAGAAGTATTTTATACTTCAAGGTATCAGTTCTATTTGATGCTGTGTATTGTTGTAAAGTAACTGGCTTGTGATTATAAACCTTGTCAAATGGATAAAATTTTATTTTGTGAAAAGAAGATTGCAGTGCCTTATAATGCCTCAAGATGCCCCAAAGAGTTTTACAGCCAGCTTAAGTATTTTTGAAGTGTAGTCACTGTAGTCCTGTAGGCAGTTGGCAGCCAATTTACTCACAGCAAGGTCACACAAACAGTAATCTGAAAGCAATACTTTTTTAGTCAAAGGTTAAATATTCTCATTTGATTGGATCTTGAACCCACAATCATCTAACAGAGAGGTGAGAATGTTACCACCAAGCCTAGGCTGACTGCTAATTGGAACAGGCACAATCTGTACAGAGAGATGTGAAGATGAGAACAGGTGGATATAACTCAATGATTTTAAGGATTTTTGGTTTTCTTAGGGCAGTAAGTAAGGTGTCAAACCTCAAACATAATTAGAATAAAACACTAATATTTGCAATTTTAAAGTGTTCTAATCAAATTCAATTAATAGATGTTTCTAATCAAAATGGTCTGTGCCTTGTAAAAGGTTTCTCCGTGGGATAAGAAGGAAGAAGCCAGAGAAAAGAAGTTGGAATTTGCTGTTGCTCATAGCGACTTTCTTGCTTTTCTCCAGGCCTACAAGGTAAAACTGCAGCCTGTACATCACTCCTGCTGTATTGTTTCCTGCATTGCTAATTCCTACCAATGACAGCTTTTATTTGTAAATCTGTGATTGTATTAATCAGGATGAAGAATAATGACCAAAGATTTGAAGGCTATTGAAAACCATTGAATTTTTGTCTTTTGAGTTTGATCTGCCCTCTCTGGTACATCTGGACCAATCAGCTGAACAGCCTGTGATAACTGGTCACAGGCTTTCTCTCTCCCTATTGCTAAGAATCTGGTCTTTTGTTCACCATGCCCCACTTGACTTTCAAAAGAGAACTATATGTATACTTATAAGGGAACATTTGCAGAGCCATGAGGAAAGAAAGGGTAGTGAGAATAACTGGGTTTTCTAAAGAGCTGATGCATAAATGATTGACTGACTGAAACCCTCTGAATGGTTTGACTATGAAAGGACAGGGGACTAGAAATTTCCAACCCAAAAAATCATTTAGATTATGGGAGAAATGGATGTGTGTTGATTGAGTTGGGAGGAGATTCATGGGGAGTTGAAAGACCAGCACAGGCCTGTCAAACAAATGATACTGTGTGCTACATTCTGCTTAATGTCATTCTCCTGCAGCTTGTCTGAATTCAAGATTTTTAGACAGTGGCTCAATTTCTCAGTGATGTAATGTAAACGATTCAGAGGCTGAGTTGTTGCTATGAACAATTGGGAGTGTGCAGTATACTCAACGTTAATGAGTTCTGTGCTTTACTTTGACTTTCTCCCTAGAATATATTCCTTATTCCCGCCCCAATCAAATATATCATGACTTTATCCTAGTTGCCAAGTTACTTTTGGAAATTCACATCCACTTGATTACAGGGTAATAATGATAATGTGGGAAATATTTCTGGAAAATAATTCAGCCTGTTAATTCTCAACTTTAATCCATTCTTCTCCAACCCTTTGTCAGTCACCCCATCTCGGTTCTTGCTTTGTGTATAATCCTGTTGATTCACAGTAGCAGCCTTTTGTACAGTTCTCTGAATATAGTTGCATGTGCTCAAGGGTATAATTTTAACTGATCCCATTTTATTTTAGAATGCACAATTCAAACATCGTTGCACCTTTAGTGCAGTGACGTTGAGCTAATTTTATAGCTGCTAACTGAAGCTTTTGAGACATTTGGATAATATATTATGGTGATTCAATAATTTTCTTCTTGAAGAACTGAAATTCTAATATTAAAACAGTTTGGGATTTTTAGTGACAGTGGACTTCTCAAGGCATTTTTGTTTACGCTTTGTGAGATATGGATTTTGCTAGCTAGGCAAGTCTTTGACTCAACCTTTGTCCTTGAGAAGGTGGCTTCGTTTCCGATTGCTTTCCATACAATACTCAGAATTTTGCTGTGGTTCATATTTGGCACCATGTGGATCGTGATAGATTTGTGACTCTGAGGACTTGCCCATTGGGCACTCTTGTTGCACGTATTCTTGTTAAACCATCATCTTTGTTCACTTTTATAACTTCCATAACTTTTCAATGTCAAAAAGAAACATTATGTCGTTTATTCTCTTGGAGCTGCCAAATCTTCCCTGCGCTCCTCACACTGAACAACCCTGGCTAGTTCTCCCTTTTAGATAATAATTAGACTGTGTTTTAAAGGAAACACCTCCAGGTAGTAGAAATAAAAGAAGTGGCGTAAAAAAACATTTTTCTTGATGTGTAGAGTCAGTGTGCTGATTGTAACTGAACCTGTTTCTACAGCACGGTAGCTCAGTGGTTAGCACTGCTGCCTCACAGCGCCAGGGACCCGGGTTCGATTCCACCTTTGGGCGACTATCTGTGTGGAGTTTGCATGTTCTCTCCGTGCCTGCATGGGTTTCCTCCGGATGCTCCGGCTTCCTCCCACAGTCCAAAGATGTGCAGGTTAGGTGGACTGGCCGTGTTAAATTGCCCATAGTGTCCACGGACGTGTAGGCTAGGTAGATTGGCCATGGGAAATGCAGGATTACAGGGTTAGGGTAGGGGGTGTGGCTGTGGGTCTGTGGGATGCTCTTTGGAGGATCAATGTGGACTCGCTGGGTCAAATAGCCAGCTTCCACACTGAAGGGATTCTACTACACATTATACACGTATATCCCCCTCAACGTCCATGTGAAACTTAAAGAATCAGAATTCTCTCGCGTTTACTGTGAAGAATGATATGGAAGCTAGAGAACTAGGGGAAAGAAATAGAGATATCTTGAAAACTGTCCATATTACAGAAGAGGAGGTGCTGGATGCCTTAAAATGCATTAAACTGATCAGGTATATCCCAGAATTTTGTGGGAAGCTTGGTAAGTGATTGCTGGGCCCCTTGCTGAGATGTTTGTATCTATGGTGGCCACAGATGATGTGCCAGAAGTCTGGAGGTTGGCTAATGTGGTGCCTTTATTTAAGAAAGGCTCTAAGGAAAAGCCAGGGAACTATAGACCGGCGAGCCTGACTTCAGTGATCAGTAAGTTGTTGGATTACATGCATTTGGAAGAGCAAGGACTGATTAGGGATAGTCAACATGGCTTTGTGCATGAGAAATTGTGCCTTACGAACTTGATCGAGTTTTTTGAAGAAGTGACGAAGAAGATTGATGAGGTACAGCAGTAGACATTGTCTGTATGGACTTCAGCAAGATTTTTGACAATGTTCCACATGGTAGACTGGTTAGCAAGGTTAGATCACATGGAATCCAGGGGGAGCTAGCCAATTGGATACAAAATTGGCTTGAAGGTAGGAGACAAAGGATGGTGGTAGAGGGTTGCTTTTCAGACTAGAGACCTGTGACCAGTGATGTGCCACAAGAATTGGTGCTGGGCCCACTGCTTTTCTTCATTTATATAAATGATTTAGATGTGAATATAGGAAGCATAGTTAGTAAGTCTGCAGATGACACCAAAATTGGTGGTATAATTGACAGTGAAGAATCTGATCTCAGAATACAATGGGACCTTGATCAGATGGGTTGATGAGTTGAGGAGTGGCAGATGGAGTTTAATTTAGATAACTGTGAGGTGCTGCATTTTGGTAAGGCAAATCAGGGCTGGATTTATACAATTAATGGCAGGGCACTGGGGAGTGTTGCTAAACAAAGAGACCTTGGAGTTCAGGTTCATATTTCCTTGAAAGTGGTGTCACAGGTAGACAGGATAGTGAAGAAGGTGTTTGGTGTGCTTGCCTTTATTGGTCAGTGCACTGCTGACAAATGGTATTAGATCACTTTAGGTTATCTGGTCTGTATGTACAAGTTGGACCGAAGGGTCTGTTTCTGTACATCTCTATGACTCTGTAAGATTCAAACTACATTCTGTCTTTGCTTTAGAATGCAAGTGATCTCCTACATTCAATGTTGACTTTGTTTATTTTGTGCAGACTGCTATTGTGATGTAAAACATTGGTGTATTTGACATAGGCAGAGTTTCCTACATAGTTAGTTCACAAACTTGGTTAGATACGGCTGAGTGGGATTCCATGAGCTGATGGTGCTATCGTAAATGGTTTTAATCAGGAATTTCCAGAATTTGTACCCTTCAATGATGAAGTATGACATGTATACACTTCAAATTGGTATGTGATTTAGAGGAAAGAAGGAAAATTATGGTCTTAGTTATTCACAGCACAGAGGGAGGCCATTCACCCTGAAGCCTTGCTGGCTCTCCTCCAAGTAATTCCTTGTACAGTTTCCATAACAGTGCAGGTTTATATCCTTCAAATAAACATTCAATTTCCTTTTGAAATCACCGACTGTTTCCCAATTCACTGTTTATATTGGCAGTGAGTTTCAGCTAAATACCACTTACTGTGTAAAAAGTTTTTTTTTCTTGCATCCTTCTGCATCTCTGACCCAAAACCTTAAATCAGCCCCTTCGTCTTTGTACTGTCAGCCAGTGGCAACATGTTTTCCTTGTCCACCTCATCTTCTACAGCTCTATTAAATCTCCTCTCAATCAGCTTTGCTCCAAGGAGAATGATTCCAGCTTTTCTAACCTAACCTTGTAACTAAAAGCACCCATGCATGGAACAGTTCTGAGAAATCTTCTCTGCATCCTTTCAAACACCTTCACATCCTTCCTAAAATGTTATGGCCAAAACTGGATGTAGCCCAGTGTTGGGGCCCAACCAGAGCTTCAGCACAACTTTCCTGTTCATGTGGCCATGATTTTGCTTCTGGTACCCAATCTAATGGTGAAGGTTTGAAGCATATTGAGTGAGTTGCTACAATACCTCCTGCAAAATGGAAATACAGCACTCATAATGTGCTTATGGCAATATTTTGTCTAGCGGCAGATCTGCCAAACGAATGGATGCTGTGAGCTCCTTGGTTGTTGTTGCGAGTGTATCTGTCCATACTACTGACTTAACCCTCAGCTCAGAATTGTTACCGCTGCCCAGTGTCATTTTTCCCGCTTTGTCCCCATATTCCCTCACATTTTTCCTTTTCGGGTAACGATCTATTTCTCACTTGAATGCTGTCACTGAACTTACTGTCTCCCCATCTGCTGGCAGTGCATTCTGGATCTAAGCTTTCCATTGTGTGAAAAACCTTTTCCTAATATTGCTGTTACTTTTTCACTAATTACCTTAAATCTCTGGTTCTGCTTCTTCTTGATCTTTTCATGAGCGGGAGAATATAGTGACAGTTGCACCAGGAGTTGAGCCTCCAAACACTGTCCTGCTCCTGTTATTAATATAGTTGGTCCAAGACAATTTCTAGTCTCTAGTGACCCCCAGGGTGCTGATGGTGGGGTTTTGGCAATGATGATGCTTTTGAATGTCTAGGCAGGCCACCTTGTTGGAGGTGATCACTACCCAGCATTTGTTCCATGTGAGTGTTGTGTGTGTAATTTCTTTTAAAAGGTATACATGTTTTTTTTTTAAATTTAAATTATCGATCTAGGGATGGAGTGTTGCCCTAAACGTGAGCTCTCAAGCAGCATACAGTTACTGCAGACAGAACTTTTTATCTGGAAGAATACTACAGGTAGGTAACTTCTAGCTCTTCTAACATTAAGAATTCACTAAATGCATCGTGTCATAATGATTCGTATTTTTTTTATTGTGTTTCTCCACATTGTAGGAGATTTCGAGTATGAAGAGACAATTTGCAGAGCTGCTATCTGATATTGGTTTTGTGAAGGAAGGACTAAGAGCCAGATACATTGAAAAGATGTCATCACGGGGAGGGGATGGAATCATTGAGGCCACTGGCCAAGAGGTGAAAGAAATACAGTTCCTTTTGTACGCTTTCTTGATTAATGATATAATGCAAGTTGTGATATGTTGTATAACCTTAAAATTCAAGGTAGACCATTCAGAGATAATGTCCGGGAGTACTTCTTAACACAAAAAGTAGTGAAAATCTGGAACTTTGTCCCTTGAAAAAGCTGTAGAGGTTAGGTCAATTGAAAATACCCCAACTTAATTAATAAGAGTTTTCTTAGGAAGAGATATTAAGGTGCCTGGACAGATGCAGGTTAAATGGAATAAATCCAAGTGAATGATGAGATGGTGTCAAGAGGTTGAAGGACACACTCTTGCTCCAGTTTTCCTATCTGGTAAGAGACTGGCTGCTTGGTACTTTATAGTGCATGCTTTGAAGAAAAGATACTTATGTCCTATTACAAGCTTGAAACTCCCTTGCAGGAGTTAATGGGGAAGGAGATAAGGATAATGAGCTCAGTGGATATAGGGTTAGGACAGTGAATGCTACTGAGTGCAAATTGGCATTGTCCATTTCAATCTGCACAAAATCAGTGGGAGAATGGCTGTTGATACAGTGACAGACACACACTCACACTCTCTCTGTCGTCAGGCTATAGACCTGCTTAACCACTATAAGGATGCTGTAAGCATGTAGTGCCCTACAACGGGGAAGGGAAAGCAAATAGAACATTGAAAAGTATGGAATAAAAACCAAAAGAACTGTGGATGCTGTAAATCGGGAACAAAAACAGAAGTTGCTGGAAAAGCTCGGCAGGTCTGGCAGCATCTGTGAAGAGAAAATCAGAGTTAATGTTTCGGGTCCAGTGACTGTTCCACAGAACACGGTTCTGAGGAAGGGTCACCGGACCCAAAATGTTAACTCTGATTTTCTCTTCATTGAAAAGTATGGTACTGAAACAGGCCCCTTGGCCCACCATGTCTGTGCTGAACATGATACTATTTTAAACTAATCCGTATCCCTTTATTTCCTGCCTGTTCATGTGTATGTCTAAAGCCTCTTAAACTTTGCGAACACGTCTGCTTCTACCACTTCCCCTGGCAGTGCATTCCAGGCACCTACCACTCTCTGTATAAAAAAAAATCCTTGCACATCTCTCTTAAACTTTCTCTGTCACCTTAAAGCTATGGCCCTAGTACTTGATAGTCCCACCCTGGGAAAAAGACTATCCATCCTATCCGTGCCTCTTATTATTTTATATACTTCTTTCAGGTAGTCCCTTAGCCTTTGACACTGCAGCAAAAACAATCCAAGTTTGTCCAACCTTTCCTTGTAGCAAATATATTCCAGTCCAGGTAACATCCTGGTAAACCCCTTTTGGACCCTTTCCAGAACCTCCATGTTTTTCCAATAGTATGGTGACCTGAACTGCACAAAATACTCTAAACGCAGCCTAACTAAAGATTTGTATAGCTACATGATTTGCCAACATTTATACTCAGTGCCCTGACTGATAAAGGCAAGCAATTTGTATGCATTCTTTACCATTTTATCCACTTGTGTTGCCGCGTTTAGGGAGGAATGGACTTGAACCACCAAAATCCCTCTGTATATCAAGGTTCCTAAGGGTCCTCCATTTACTGTATACTGTCCTCTTGCATTTGACCTCCCAAAATGTATCACCTCACACTTGACTGGATTAAGCTCCATTTGCCATTTCTTTGCCCAGCTTTCTAACTGATCTAAATCCTTTGACAACTTTCCTCAATATCACAACTCCACCAATTTTCATGTCATCTACAAAGTTACTAATCAGAATACCCATGTTGTCATTCAAATCACTTTGTCGGAACACCACTGGTCACAAACCTCAGAGAAACACCCCTCCATAACCACCCTCTGTCTTTTATGACCAAGCCTATTTTGTATCCAAGTTGCCAACTCACTAAGGATCCTGTGCAACTTAGTCTTCTGGACCATGCTGCCATTAGGGACTTTGTCACATTACTTTAGAAAAGTCCGTGTAAGCAACGTCCAGTGCCGTACCCTCCTCAATAATCTTCGTCACTTCCTGAAAAAAACTCCATCAAGTTTGTGACACTGAACTTCCCCTGCATAAAGCCATGCTGTCTATCCTGAATAAATCTATTCTTTTCCAAATGCAAGTAAATCTATCCCTAAAAATATTCTTCAATAATTTCCCTACCACAGATGTTAGGCTCATCACTCTGTAATTACCTGGATTTGCTTTATTGCCTTCCTTAAACAAAGGAACAACATTGGCTGTTCTCTAGTCATCTGGGACATTGCCTGTGGCTAAAGAGGACTCCAAGATCTCTGTCAAGACCCCAGCAATCTCCTCCCTTGCCTCCTCCTGGGATAGATACCATCAGGCCCTGGGGACTTATCTACCTTAATATTTTTCAAGACACCCAACACCACCACCTCCCTTTAATATTGACATGCACCAGGATATAAACATATCCCTCCCTAATCTTACCATCATCCATATTTTTCTCCTTGGTGGATACCTATGTAAAGTACTTATAAAGGATCTCACCTGCCCCCTCTGGCTCCTCGTATTAATTCCCTCCTTTGTCCTTGAGTGGACCCACCCTTTTCCTGGTTACCCTTTTGCTCCTAATATATGTATAAAATGTGTTTGCATTCTCCTTGATCTTACTTGCCAAGGACATTTTGTGGCCCCTTCTAGCCATCCTAATTTTTTGTTTAAGTTCTTTTCTGCATCCTTTGTAGTCCTGCAAGGCCTTGTTTGATTTCAGTTTCCTAAAGCTTGCATATGCTTCCATTTTCTTTTTGATCTCTTGTCATCCAAGGTTCCTGAATCATGCCATCCTTATTTTTCATCTTCACAGGAACATGCTGGTCCTGAATTCTTATCAACTGACCTTTAAACGACTCCCACATATCAATGCAGATTTACTCTCAAACAGCTCTCCCCGACCTAATTCTACCAGTTTCTGCCTAATACTGTTGTAATTAGCCATCCTTCAATTTAGTACTTTCAGAGGACCAGTCATATCCTTATCCATAACTTTCTGAAAATGTACGGAATTTAGATCACTGTTCCCAGAATACTACCCCACTATAACTTCGATCACCTGTACAGGCTCATTCCCTAAGACAAGATCTAGTACAGCAAGTACTAGTTGGACAATTACAAATTGTTTCAAGAAATCCTCCAGGATGCACCTAATAAATTCTGCCCCATCTAAGCCCCTGACGCGAAGGGGTCCTGATCAATATTGGGGAAGTTAAAATCACTCACTACAACAGCCCTGTTATTTTTACATCTTTCTATGATTTTCTTACATATCTGTTCTTTTATCTCCCGTTGGCTATTGAAAGGCCTGTAGTGTAATCTGATCATAGTGACTGCAAGT
>NW_025969853.1:0-13594 GCF_021869965.1 Rhincodon typus | reverse complement strand
CCTTTTCTGATGAAGGGTCTAGGCCCGAAACGTCAGCCTCTCTGCTCTTATGATGCTGCTTGGCCTGCTGTGTTCATCCAGCCCTGCACCTTGTTGTCTCAGATTCTCCAGCATCTGCAGTTCCCACTATCTCTAATTATTGAAGATTAAGATTGCTAATGCTGAACAATGGCACAATTTTCTACTTTTTGTGACTATTGCAAGCATTATGTACTTAAGAAGAATACCATAAGCCAGATGCTTGTCTGTTTTCTTGAACTGTGCGGTTATGTTTTCCTCTTCGTAGTAAATTGTAAATATGATACAGTACTGCTGTTCAGATGAATAGACAATACTAATATTGTCCACTGCTCTAAGGTCGTTTCTCATTTAAAATAAAATTCTTCATGGAAATTTAATATTTCTGAAGGCTTTTAAAAATACAATAATAAAAATACATTGTATAGAAATAAGTAGGGAGGGAAAATGATGACAAATCAATTTAATGTTGGATCACAGCTACATAAAGGACAAGAATTTTACTGTTACCTTGGCTCTGACAGAAGATTTTTTGTTTATAGGATAGTCATTTATCCTTACCATTAATACAACTTTGAGAACCAGGAAACACTAAAATTAGCATATTTTATTCATCAAACCATTGATACAACCCATTACTTGCATTGCCCATTTAAACTGGTTCCAAAAGTATTGTACTGGACTCATCAGGAAACCGGTTTTAACTTTATGCTAGACTAAGCAAAACGAGACAAAACTCCTTAAGGAGACTTCAATGTCCTGTATGTTTAGTTATAGATCATTTATGTGACCCTTTTTGCATCAGTGTATCCTAATGATATCCAATGAATTCATTAGTATGTTTACTGTACATGTTTTTCAGTGTTCTTATGATCTTCCTTAGGGACCTGCACAATATCACTGATCTATGTTCACTGTTTCTGCTGAGGAGCTATGCCAGTGGGCCATGGTCTTCATTCTTTTTTCAGATAGTTCTATCAACATTTCAAAATTCCCTCCAGTTTATAGATTACCTGACACCATATCCATTTGTTAACATTTCTTTCTCAACCCTCTCCACAAATTGTTTCTGTGAAATTTCATTTAAACACTTAGGTTGTTAGTTTATCCTGGTTAACTACAACACATTCTACAGAATTAATTTAAGGTGTATATACATTTATTTTCCTACACCACCCAGTGTACCTGTGTTTACAGAAATTAATATTACAGTGGTATTTACAGCCCTACAGTAAGTAGTCAGTGTCCTAAACATGTATAACATATATCACACATTCATACACAGACATCCAAATTAGGAGCAGGAGTAGGCAACTTGGCTCCTTGAACCTGCTCTACCATTCAATAGGATCATGGCTGATCAGAGAATTTACATTTCTGCCTATCCCCTACCTGCTCATTGTTTGTATGTTCATATAGAGCTCCAATAATTTTATTAAATGTGATATCCCCTTCCCAATATTGACTCCGTCTGATTACCTTGTGTGTCTCTAAGTGCCCTGCTATAACATCTTTATTAATAGTTTCTAATATGGTCCCTATGACAGACATTAAGGCCTGTGTTTCCTACTTTCTGTCTCCCTCTCTTTTCAAAGTAGAGTCAGAGTTACATTCACAATTTTACAATCTAATGGAACCTTCCCTGAATTTAAAGAATTTTGAAAAATTAAAACCAATGCATCAACTATTTCATTAGCCACTTCTTTTAAGACCCTAGGATAAAGTCAATCAGGATCTACGGATTTGTCGTCACAGATCCAATAATTTGCTCAGTATCACTTCCCATTACCTTTTTCTCCTCCCTCTCATTTCCTGATTTTCAGCTGTTTTTGAAAGTGAACATCATAAGATTCTCATGTATTAAATAAAAAGTTGGAGAAAAGTGAATATCTTAATATGGAGCTAATACTTTTTAATCAGCATAATAATATAAGCACAAGTGCCACCTCGCTCTATATAAGTTAGTTTTATGAAATGTTTCTGCATGATATGGCCAGGTGCATCCCAAACATCTGCAGACGTCTTGCAAGTTGCTGCGCTTATTGTCCCAAGCTCTTTGATGAAAATGATGGGCATCCTCTAGCAGCTCCATGCCCAGATGGCCCACAGCAAACAGGGCTGTCCTACGCCTGTTCAGGAGAGTCATCTTTAGTCGCCATCACTGGAGGAGTGAGTCATCAGCTGAGAGCCTAGCGGGTTTCAGTATCTGGAGAACACCCTTAAGTGCGTCAGATTGCATCTTCTGTGGTTTGCAAGATGGCACTACGCTATTTCCCACAGACCAATGCACACCTGAATGACTGTCCAGTGGCAGCAACAACCTCTCGCTGGTCCACTCCTGCAGTGTCTTCACAGTGCTACTGATCATTGCCAGGATTGCCCCACACACCAGACACAACCTCTGTGTGGTCTCCTGAGCCTACCTATCCATGGTGGTTGCCACTGTCTCCATGAGAAAAACAATCCATCTGCCTTCCAATGTCTGTACATGTCTGTTCAACGTCTCAGGTAGCTCTGCCGGATTCTCCTCTGCCCACCTCGGCAATTTTAACAGGTTGACTATGGCCCTCATTAAAGGCTTTTCGACAGTTGTGGTGTAGAACGAGCTGCCCTTCTGACCGCAAGTGACTTCATTTGTTATCTGTATCTTCATGACTGTACAGTGTTAAACAGGTGTGACCCCAGCCTGGCGTGGATTTGATTCGCTACAATCGAGGGAAGTCTAAGTGCACTAGTGCTAATTGAATGAGCAGGTATGATTCTGTATCCTCAGAAACATCTGATCAGTGGCATCCTCTGAGAAAGTGTGAGGTGGAACATATGTGGGCTGGCTGCAGTTAATCCAAAGCAATTCCTGCAATGAGATTACAGGCTACTACTAATCATGGTTGTAGCAAGCTGCCATGAATACCAGGCTTGATAGATAAATGTAATTCCTTGTTCCTCTCCATGCCTGCCAGTCCAAACTCAGCTTCAGATATGTACCAAGCACCTTCCTCCTTTGACATCTCTAGTGCTCCCAGATGTGCCTCTGTCACAGATTAATTTCTGGCACCACTCCTGGAAATGGATATTTCTTTGGTGTTAAGGCCTCTTCTTTTTTTAACAAGCAAAAGGGGAAAAGAGTGAAGTTTCGCTGAGGATGCTGAGGATAATTCCTCACTCCTTGACTACCTCCTGGTTCTAAAAGCTGTCAGATTGCGTAGCTGTTCTTCAATCATCATGCTATCACTAAATCTGTGTAACATGCAGAGCAAAATGCAGACATCCCATATGACAATGGAAGCAAATGAAATGGGACACGATACATTAGGCCTCAACCATTAATGACCCCTACTTGCCCCGCTCTCCTTTCATCCATTTCTTAACAGTGTGATACTGAAATTCATACTTGCAGTGCAGAGAAGGCTATTCATCTTTTGAAGCACTGGAAACCAATACTAAATGGAGCTCTCAGTGGCTCAGCTCTGTGCAGGTCTCGAGCCAACCCACCTTCATAATTTTTGATAACCTTTTGCAGCGATCAGCTGTAAATAGAATCTCTCTGCATTTCCAACTGTCCTGGAGGAGGTGAACTTTTACTGAATTGTGGCGCAATGTCCTGGGTGGATTATGACATCTCTGAGCACAGCTGAATTTGGTAATGGCACCAACACCAATAACTCAATTTTACAAAGAAATTTCTCCTCCTTGCACCTTGACAAGTTTTTGATTGTACTATTCATACATCTAACAACATTGGCCATTTCAATTGAAATCCTCTCTTAGAAAGACTGCATGCAGAATTTCAATTTTTAAATAGGGGTCTCTGACGTTTAATTATGGTGCTGTCCCCAGTGTATGGACTAGACAATGCAGATTTTCCAATGTCAGAACCATCCTCACCACATGTTCCAGCAGCAAACCTTCACCACCCATATTCGTGAATTTGCTGCTACGTGAACAGGTTCAGGCAACTGCATCCTCCTGCACTAGATTCCTAATTTCTTCTGAGCCTGCCAGTATAATCAGCAATGGTAATTCAAAAGCCAATCCAATTTCTTTAGTCTTTTCAATATTTAATTGGAGGAAATTTCTCGTACTGGATGTCAGATAAACAATCTGATAATGTGGCAAGAGTTGAGGAGTCAGGAGAGGTGGTGGTGAGGTAAAGCTGTATCATCATGATACATTTAAAAACTAATGCAAAGGAAACGACAAAAAAGCAATTCTATTTCTAATCATGATCATCAAATGATTTTGCACCATGCTGACTGTACACCCTTCAGCACGGATCTAAGCCCTTTTTCCTTAAAATCAAACAAGCTAGTCTTTTTCATGAGAAATTGAGCCACATAAATGAACAAAATAAAGTTTCAGCACAGATCTAACAGGCCCATTATTCTAAATTTTAGTAATAGAAAGTACAAGTAAGCAGTTGTAGTAGTCAGCAGTTTTAATAGAAATACTAAATGGAGAACACAGAAAGGTGATAGAATTATCTCTTGGCTGGGAAAAAGGTCCACCTGTTTTGTATCCAGAGGGAGAACTAAAGAAAAACGAAGGATTTTAAATCACTTTTGGTTAATCACTGTCTGGAATGCATAAGTAATAGTTTAAGAGTTAATATTAATAATTCATACAGCTTCTGTGTTCCACACAAATTTAACTTATGGAATTGCCTGTCAAGTGACTTCCCCTGCCCCACCGTTGGAACACATTATATCTGTTTGCTGCTGTGCTGCAATTATGGGTGCGCTGCCATTTCCTCAGAAGGGAAAACTGACATGTTGTAGCTTACCAACAATGCAGATACACCTCCTATTGGTTTATTATGGGTCAGTAGGAACAGCTGTCTGAGAGAGTGCCATAGCCCAGACCTCTTATTCTAGCTCTCACCAATCTGTCATCCTGATTTGGTGGTTAAAGGCCTCTGCTAGAAAAAAGCAAGGCTTTATTTTATGGAAATAAGATGACATACATGTTGATAGAGATGCAGTGCTGAGATATGCATGTTGCTGGCTAGTATCCAGGAGCTGCATACAGCATAGGTTGTACGGGCAATGTGTGATGTAACAGATGTCACCCCATTTGCCTGAATCCTGCTGACATTTGGAAATGTGGCAAAACTGAGCTACAGAAGGAAATTTAATTAAAATTAAATGCAGCCTTGGCCATTGTATCTGTTCATTTCCTGCACTCCACGGTGTACATTTGCAGTCGACATCACAGTTAATTTGTTTAATCAGGACACCATGCGGGGGAAGGTGCATTTTGTTTTAGCTGAACATGGTGGCAGATGCCAGGTTGCACATCATTGCATGTGATATGGCCTGTGAAAATGATGCTATTGATGTGCTTCACACAGCCACCCGAAGGCCAAGCCAGTTATTTCCTATGGTTGTAGGAAAGCTAATCCACATAAATTGATTATATTTCTAAAAGTTAAAGCTTTAACCAGTGCCAATCTGAAGGAGGCATTTGGCTGAATATGTGCTCAAGTTAATATTTATGACAATGTTTATGGCATTGATGATTAGAATTTGTTGAATCATGTTCTTTTCCCCAATTTTATGTCAATGTTTAAAGATATTTCTCCTGGAAGAATGAGAAGTAAATGGTAAATCAGTTTTGTTCAAATAGACTTGTTCCAAAAGAATTCTACCGTCAGTGAGCTACTAAGGATTAAAATCCCTGTGAGGACTTCTGATCCTGCTTGGCTGAACAATCTGCACTAAAGCACTGCTTTTTAGAAAACTGACTGATTATTACACTGTACTTGACATTCTTAATATTAATGAGAAACGTGTGTTAAAATTTTTAAATTTTTACTTGTGCATTATCTCACAGTGCTATCCACTTTCTGGCACATCTTTTCTAAATGGTATGTCTACTGCACCTGATGGACCTCAGGGAATTCTGAAGATCATCAGAGCTGTCTAGAAAACCATCTAAATCACTTATGCTGTTTCAATTCATCTCGGTGCTCAGATAGTATTTTGCGTACAACCATGAAATTTTCACTATAATAAGCAGAGCTAAAATTGTACAACTTACTCCCCTAACATACAAGCTCAAAACAGTGGCCTAATCATGGATTCAAATTCCCTGATGCCCTGATGGATTTTCACCACCATAAATACATGATACTGTAACTGCAAAATTCAACCTTGCTGCCAAATTGGGTCATTAAGAAGTTTTCTCACACCCATGTTGTGTCGGTTGTACAATGTCTCATTGTAATTCTACTGTAATTTCTGATGTCTAGCATCGAATCTCAAAATAATTATTTTAAATAGCTATCAAGAAACTGTAATCCAAATGGGAAACTATTATGTTTGTTCAAACAAAGTGAATAACAATGCTCATGTAACTGTGCATCTGCATAAGTTAAAAGAAAAAAGATGGCCTTTATACAAAAGATCAAAAACATTAACCTAAAAGGCAGTGAATTGAAGTGAAAATAAACTATGTAATAACTTATAGGTTTATTCAAAGAATGTTTTGAAAATCGGTTAAATTAAATAAAACGTAAGCTCATATATGAAGTATTTATAAAAGGCATATCTAAAGAAGGACACAGCTGCATTTGAAGTAGTTCAGACAAGGTTCACTCAACTAATACCTAGGATGCAGGTATCATCATGTGGGGAAAAGCTGGACAGGCTGGACATGTATCCATAACAGGTGATCTTGTTGAAACTGATAAGATACTAAAGGGAATTGACATGCGGATGCTCAAAAGATGTTTCTCCTTGGGTTGGACGGGGGAGAATAGAATGAGAGGACACAATTTAACAATAATATACCTCCCATTTAAAATGGAAATTAGGAGAATTTTTTTCCATGAACTATGGTATACATTTCCCCAGACAGCTGTGGATACAGCTTCATTGAATATTTATATGGCAGATGTAGATATGTTATTTACTAACAAGGGAGTCAAAAGCAATTAAGGTAGGTGGGAATGTGGAGTTGAAGCCATAATCAAATCAGCTGTACAAGCATGTGAACATGTGAACGTATGAGTTAGGAGCAGCAAAAGGCTACTCAGCCTCTCAAACCTTCTCCATCTTTCAATAAAATCATAACTGACCTGATTATGCAATATTCCCAACTACCCCCATAACCTTTCACCCCCTAAACTGATCAAGACTCGATGTACCTCCACGTTAAGAATGTTCAACTTCCGCTGCATTTTGAAGAAAAGTTCCAATCCCCATAGGCTACTATGAGTTAAAACATTCTCCTCACCTCTGCCTTGTGATCTGATTGAATAGCTCAGTAGGTTGAATGGCCTACTCCTCCTCCTAACTAGTATGTTCATACGTGTCAGCAAATAACAGAGGAAACATTCAAAATCAAAAAAAAAATCAATTCCGCACTGTAGGTAATTGTTGAGGGAGCTCTTACATCTCATCAACTGAAACCTGCAAGAAATGATGTATTCAGAAAAGGCCTAAATAGTTTATAAATTCTGCTAAAACTACATTTTCTAAACTCAGTTTAATGTGTAATAGAGATGTTGGGCAAATTCTTGAGTTGCTTCCAGAAATGGGAAATAAGGCAGGCAGGGGAACTTAATTGGGCAAGAGGCCAAAAATCAGATTTTTAATGGCAAGATGTAAGTTTGAAATAAAGTTTTCAGAACTTTAAAGGTGGCTTCAGCTTCCCAGTCACATTTGAATGTATTCACAATTGCATGTCATGCATGCACCTTAAAAGGCCAGAATCAAGTTCCTCCCCCCAGTTACATTCTCTGATAATGAGCAATACATGCCTTCAGATTCATTATCTCAGCAACCCTGGTCCTGGCATCTCCAGCCCTAACACCATTGGCAATAGGCCACACATTGACTCACTCCCTCATTTCCTTCCTTTCTTTTCTGTCTTTCAATCAGCAGAAAATGTGAGCGAGACAACTAACCTGTCATTGTAGGAGTGGCTGTTCACCAATTCTTGTCTGTGCATCTTACGTCCACCTTTGATTGAATTTACCAAGGCCTTTGAGGGATTTCATGTGTGAATTTGCCCATTGCCCCCATGTATCTGGAGCACTGTTTTGCAGAGTATTGTTCTTGCCTTGCACATGCAATTATTGCAGTTTAATAACAGTAAATGCAAGGTAGTACACTATAGTGAAAATGTCCTAAGTGGTAACATTTGTCCGAGGCGGAGGTGGCCATGTTCATCATCTGGGATGTTTGGTACAGCGCCAGGGTTATGTAGTCAGTTTTTCAGACCAGGCTGCACCAGTAATTGCTGCTGCAAATAAAACCAGGAGTAAGTTTTGGATTAATTACTAGCTCAGGATTACCTCTCCTTGTGTTTTCTCACTGCCTCTGGTATGCACTTATTTCCAAAAGGGCTGCAGTATTATTTTATTTGGTTTCATCAGGTGGAGGATCCTGGGTGAACTACTTCAGGGATTCAAAATTGATATCAGAACTATTCACTGAACTCTTCAGAGCGTCCTTGTAGCTGTTTCCTTTTAGCATGATGAGAGCACATTCCAGAATCAATCTCTCCAAAGAAGATTTGCTTTGGTGAGTGAGTGTCAGACATAACTAGCCCAACTAAGTTGTGACTATCTCAATATTGTGTGGATGCTTGGCATGTCACCTTGGGATGAGAACTTCAGAGTCTGGTATTTTATCCTACCATCTGATCCTCAGAAGCTTCCAAAAGCGACTGAAGTGAAAGTGATTGAGTTTCTTGGTGTAACATTAGTCACAGTCCAAATTTCACATGAGTAGAACAGAGTGGGCAGGACAGTTGCTCTGTATATTTTCAGTTTAGCAAGCAAATTTTCTCTTGTTCATCCCAGACTGTAATGGTACAATGGCTTTTTAAGAGGTGTATTTTTTCCTGTTTTTTTTTATGAAGAAAGGTTGAGTGAGAGGCTACGAGCAGTCTGTTTAAATCTATTAAAGTAAACAGCTTGTGAGGCCTTGGGGTTTTTACTTTGAACTGGATTAATAAAAGCAGCCTGAATGGATGGGGTCAAGCTGCCACAGAACCAGGATTTTTAGTTTTAGCTTTCTGCAGTTGCTGAGGTCTTAAAGCAGTATGTGGAAGTTCTTTTTCCTCTCTCTGATACAGCTAAATGCGGGGGTTCTCTTCCTGTGGCTAGAATTGCATGTGAGACAATCTATTTTATTGAGTTTGCCTTTGCCAAGGGTGTGTTTATGGAATGTTACAATTTTAGAACAGCTAATTATTAGTGGTCCATATGTATATTATTTTGTCAAGCATTTTGATAGAGTTACAGTTAAGCCAATTCTCTTATTTGTATTTTGACTTTATTTTAACTGTAGTATAAAATGAAGTGCATTTTGTTTAAAGTCGAGTAGTATAACCAATCAAATTAAATCTGGAACACAATGTCTTACACTTACCTTTAAATTTAGATAAAGTTAGGGTCTAGACTATCTTCTTAATATATTTTGAGGAGGATTGGTCTGGTCCATAACAAGATTGATTTTCAAAGTGTGCTGACGGCTACAATTGTTTTTACAATTATTACATGTGACTCATTGTCAATATGGACAGTTCATGAGAATAAACTGCCAATAAAAAATTTAGCTATTGATGACTAATTCTGGTTATGGACTGAAACCTCAAATGTGAGCTAGGGCATTTCTAGAGCAGTCTGATATATTTCTTCAGTTTTGTTCGTGCTAATCATACAGTCAATTTGTCACATGCATTGCAGAACAAGCAGCTCTGAACCAGCAGTTCATGTACAGTCATTGACCAACAAGGAATTGTAAACTTTGGAGACCTTACTGTTTGCCAGGAGTCCTGTCAAATTGAACAGCTTCCCATTCATGCAATATCTAATTTTCATGCCTGAATCATCATCATATGAGACATCACAGAATAAGGCAAAAAAAAGTGCTGTAGAGGGTTGGTGCTGGCACACAACCTTGTTTAATTCTGTTGTAAATGGATTAAAAGACTCACCATCATCCAGGATGCATGCAAGAGTGCCGTCATGGAATTGTTAAACCATTGAGATGAGTTTCTCAGAGCAGCTGAACTTCATTATTTTCTAAAGTCCCACATGGCAAACAGTGTCAAAGATCTTGGATAGGTTGACAAATGTGATATAGAGTTCAATGATCTGTTCTTGGCATCTTTCCTCGAAGTGCCTAACTATGAACAACAAATTAGTGGTCCCTTAACTTTTTATGAAACCATACAAACTTTCTGGCAGCAGATCTTGATTGACATGTTGCAGTAAGGGGTTTAGAAAGATTCTAGTGAAGATTTTAGCAGCAGTGGAGGGAAGTGAGATTTCACCATGATTGTCACAAGAATTGCAAATTCCTTTCCACTTGTACACGTGTGAAGTATGGGACAGTTGCTACTCTTCCAGAATGATTCCTTGCTCTACATAGACTGAAAGGGTTCAGCTAGTTCTTAACCAGCCATTGACCTCCAGCCTTGCATGCCTCATCTGTGATGGCATCAGCTCCTGGAGCCTTGTTGCTAGAGGAGAATTTGAATATATTCATCATTTCTAACTGCGTGGGATGGTCAGCAAGAAAGCAGTTAATGGCTATTCTAGATCTAGTATTATACAATGAGGAAGAGCTAATTAAGAATTGTGTTGTAAAAGAACCTTTAGGGAAAAGTGACCAGGGTACGATAGAATTTTTCCATTAAGTTTGAAAACGATCCACTTCAATATGAAACTAGGGTCATACAACTAAACAAGGACAATTATGAAATTACAAGGAGAAAAATGCAGTGCAAAAATTTCCCAAACCTCTTTGACACCACCTTCCAAACTCCCAACCACTATGACATAGAAGGACAAGGGCAGTAGATACATGAGACCACCACCTGCAGGTTCCCCTCCAAGCTACCATTCCCTCCTGCCGCTGGCCAAAATTCTGGAACCCCCTAACTACACCAAATGAACTGTAGCAGTTCAAGAAGACAACTCATCCTACCTTCTCAAGGGCAACTAGGTTGGGCAATAAATGTTTGCCCAGCTAATGATGTCCACATCCCATGAATGAATTGTTCAAAAGTGGACTGTGGTGGATTGAAAAACTAGATAGAAGGGTTTGATGGTAATGGCTAGTGTTTAAATAATCAAGGCTTAGTTTAAAAGGGTCTAGGCCCGAAACGTCAGCCTTCCTGCTCCTATGATGCTGCTTGGCCTGCTGTGTTCATCCAGCTCTACACCTTGTTATCTTAGTTTAAAAAATACATTCTTTTAAGGCAAATATGCCCAACAGGTAAATCAAGAGCGCCATGGTTAGCAAGGGAAGTTAAATTACCTTTATGCAGTTTGTAAGGCATGATCTGCCTGTACTGCATGCAAAACAAAACTTTTCATTGTACATAGGTAGTTGCAAAATTAATAAATTTTTTTTTAAAAAAATTGTCTTAGATAAAAGAAGGAAGCTTATGAAATGAATGTAAGCAAACAAGAGACATTAAAAGGGATTGTAAAAAGCTTCCATAAATATGTAACAAGGAAAAGCTTAACATGTGGGTCCATTACAGGCAGAGACAGGAGAATTTAAAATGGAAAATAGAGAAATAGCAGGGAAAAAAAAATCAGTATTTTGAGTCTGTGATTGGGAAGGAAGATTTAAGAATTCCTAAGGAAATAATTGTGATCCAAGGACCAGTGAGAGTGAGAAAGTGAGCGAAATCAATATTAGTGAAGAAGTAGTATTTGGTAAATGAATGAGGCTGAAAGTTGAAATCCCCAAGACTAGTTTATTTTCAACCTAGAGACTTGAATGAGATGGCTACTGGATTATGAATGTATTGAAGAAAGAAGAGAAAAGATGTGTTACCTGTTAGCCCTACATCAATAGTAGGGAAAGTACTACGATCAATTATAAAGAATGTGATTACCGGACATTTAGAAAATAATTCTCTGATTAGGCAGAGTCAACATGGATTTACGAAGGCAAAATCATCTTCGACAAATCTGTTTTTGAGAATGTTACTAGAAGAGTCAATAAGGAAAAAATAGTGGATGTATTGCTTTTAGATTTTCAGAAGGCTTTTGACAAAGATCTACACAGGAGATTACTAAATAATGTTAATGGAAGTAAAGTTGGTAGAATGGATCGAGGATTGGTTAGCAGGCAGAAAACAGATTTGGAATCAGAGTGGTGAATCTTTGGAATTCTCTACCCAAAGGGTATTGGAAGCTTAGACATTAATTAATTTCAAGGCAGATATTGATAGATTTCTGTTTACTAATTACTTCAAGGGAGATGAAGTTAGTGTAGGAATATGGTGTTAAGATAGATTATCAACCGTGATCTAAAATGGTGGAGCAGGCTCAATGTGTTGAATAGCCTACTCCCGCTCCTATTTCTGATGTGGTAACCAGTTGATAGCTTCTTTATTAATAAATGAGGGCCAATTTATTTAATGTATTTTGCCCATTCTCCTACAATTTGGGTTACTCTCAATGAGAACTGTTGATCCTTCAGCACTGAGGAATGGAGATGAATTACCAGATTTGGGCCCATAGGAAAATTTTAGAGCAATGTAGAATCCCTTCCAAATTTGTGGTCGGCAAGTGACTGAAATGCACCAACCTTCTGGTTCAGGGTCAACACAGTGTGGAACTGGAGGAACACAGCAGGCCAGGCAGCATCAAAGGAGCAGGAAAGTTGATGTTCCGGGTCGGGACCCAAGGGACCCAACCCCTGCTGCCAGATCCTGTTTAGTCCATAATACTTCCTGGGAGCTTGATTTGGCCAGGGGTTTCTAGATTGGTAGAATACACCATATACCCGAAGGTCATCCAGTCATTCCCAAGGGTCCCGAAACATCAACTTTCCCGCTCCTCTGATGCTGCCTGGCCTGTTGTGTTCCTCCAGCCCCGCATTGTATTATCTCTGACTCCAGCATCGGCAGTTCTTACTACTTCTGGGAAATGATGATCAAGTGTGTTACGAACAGGTGAGAGACATAGGATAGCTCACCGTTTTTCCAAGTCTTCATTTGACCACAACACATTTTTTTAAAAAAACAGGATTTGTTTGTGAATTCAGTGAATGTTTAACTCGTTATGTGCCATGACTGCCAAAGACATATTGACAAATTTCCTGGAGTTTTTTTTAAAAAGAGGAAAGAGTATAATTTTTATTAGACTTGCATCAATCTAAGTAAAATAGCAAAATCTCTCCAACTTTCACAAACACTTGAAACTCACACATACAAATATATTGCACAGTGGGAGGAAAGATTAAGTGATTTTAAAGTCCAGCAAAGTAAAAGGGAATATGGCTGTTGAGGAATGGTGACTTGACGATGGGCTTCAGGCTGAGCTTGATGGTGTTTCCAAGTTCAGCACTGGAAGAGTTTAAAGATGTAGATGGTTTATTGTTTAGCTGTTGGTTTCAATTCATTTTAAAATCTCTGTCTGCAGCACATGGCAAGTGAAAAAGAATCAGAAGCAAGGTTTGAAACTTATAAATTTTCTCTCTTAAGAGAGAGAGTCTCACAAAGGGACCTGGTTTTTTCAGCATCTTGTGTTTGAGCTAGTCTACAGAGAAAATAGTGCTTAAACACATGAAAGATTAGCTACTTTCACATGATTTCCACCCCA
>NW_025969852.1:0-13596 GCF_021869965.1 Rhincodon typus | reverse complement strand
TTCCCCTCCCCCATTTCTGAAGAAGGGTCTAGGCCCGAAACGTCAGCTTTCCTGCTCCTCTGATGCTGCTTGGCCTGCTGTGTTCATCCAGCTCTGCACCTTGTTATCTCAGATTCTCCAGCATCTGCAGTTCCTACTATCTCCTGATAATCTATGATTTGTTTTCCTAATTTTAAATATTACTTAGAAACATAGAAATATAGAAGATAGGAGTAGGAAGAGGCCATTTGGCCCCATAAGCCTGCTGTGCCATTCTCCACGATCATGGCTGATCATCCAACTCAATAACCTAATCTTGTTTTCTCCCCATAACCTTTGATCCCATTCACACCAAGTGTTATGTCTAGTCGCCTCTTGAATACATTCAATGTTTTGGCATCAAGTACTTCCTGTGGTGATGAATTCCACAGGCTCATCACTCTTTGGGTGAAGAAATGTCTCTTCATCTCCATCCTAAATCGACTACCCCGAATCCTCAGACTGTGACCCCCTGGTTCTGGACACACCCACTATCGGGAACATCCTCCCTGCATCTACCCTGTCTAGTCCTGTTAGAATTTTATAAGTCTCTATGAGATTCCCCCTGATTTGTCTGAACTCTAGCAAAAACAATCCCAACCTAGTCAATCTCTCCTCATACGCCATTCCCGGAATCAGCCTGGTAAACCTTTGCTGCACTCCCTCGAGTGCAAGAGCATCCTTCCTCAGAAAAGGACACCAAAACTGCATACAATATTCCAGGTATGGTCTGACCAAGGCCCTGTATAACTGCAACAACACATCTCTGCTCCTGTACTCAAAACCTCTCGCAATGAAGGCCAACATACCATTTGCCTCAGATTTCTGAAGAAGGGTCCCAACCCGAAACATCAGCTTTCCTGCTCCTCTGATGTTGCCTGGCCTGCTGTGTTCCTCCAGCTCCGTACTGTGTTATCTCAGACTCCAGCATCGGCAGTTCTTACTACTTCTGATACTATTTGCCTTCTTTACCACCTGCTGCACCTGCGTGCTTACCTTCAGCGACTGGTGCACAAGGACGTCCAGGTCCCACTGCACACTCCCCTCTCCCAATTTACAGCCATTCAGGTAGTAATCTGCCTTCTTGTTTTTGCTTCCAAAGTGAATAACCTCTCATTTATCCAAATTATACTGCATCTGCCATTGATTTACCCACTCACCCAATCTGTTGAGATCATGCTGAATGATCTCTGCATCCTCGTCACAGGTTACCCTGCCACCCAACTTGGTATCATCTGCAGACTTGGAGATGGCATATTTTGTTCCCTCATCCAAATCATTAATATATATTGTGAATAGCTGGCATCTCAGCACTGATCCCTGAGGCAACGAGATTTAGGAGCTGATATTCTGTAAAATTCTATTGCCTTCTTTTGAACGGTTGTGGGGGTGAGGGAGGGATTGAAGAGTGGTTTTTGTTTTGTATTTTGAGTGGGTAGTTGAATATATTTGTACATTTTAAATCTCTTGTTGAAAATTTATGCATCTTTGCTTGAGTGAGTTTAAGAAATAAAATTAACTCTTTACATGTTTATTTTTGGAACCTGGCTAGCTCATTCTTACAGCAAGTTAGTCACAGTGAATAATTGATTTATTAAATTGACAACTTCAACTCCCTTTTAAATTCAAACCTGTTGCCCAGGAATGAAGTGAAGAAAGGAGTCATGGATTTTGAAATCCTACACACTGTTGGTTCACCCCTCCTGACTTGGTCATGACATTTTAAATTGTGCCATTAATACATTACATCATCACCAATGGTAATATTGCTAGGCTATTAATCCAGAACCCCAGATCAATGCTTTCAGAACTTGGGTACAAATCCTACTACAGAAGATGACAACTTCAAATCTCACCATCTAACATAATGGGACACAAATGCAATAAGGAAAGAAATATCTAGAATTAAAAGCTAGCTTAATGGAAGCGATGTAACACTTTTTGACCATTGTAAAATCCCAAATGGTTCACTAACGTCTTTAAGGAAGAAAACTGGCACAACAATGCGTTTGCCTTAACTACTCTCTGGGAAATTAGGGATGGGCAATAAATATTAGCCCAGCCAGTAATGACCTCATGCCATGGCTAAACATTAAAATAAACTTGCCATAAAATATCTCTATATTGTTCTTTTCATCATTATTCCGACTCGTTTTATGTTCTTTCCCACCTGAAAGGAACAACACCTCCTTTCTGATTCCAACCAAATTTAGCCAAATTTAAAAGGTCAGTGTTGAGTCTGAACATCTCTTTCATGCAGCTGTCCATTTCCCCAATCTGATAGAGTGTGCAATTTCCAATTTTCAAGACATCTTGTTTGGTTTTGAATACCATCATTACATTGTAGCCTTTCTTTCAAGTTTTTCCCTCATTCTATTTCTACCTCCTAGCTAGTCCTCCTTTTCTCTGCTCCTAGTTACAGTTGACATCTCAGCAGGAGGCTCAGGTCTGCCTAAATCACCAATACTCATATACAATGAGATCCCATGACAACTGTAAGTAACATTTGGCTATTACTATGATTCTTCTGAAGTGATCAGCCACTTGTTCTTAAACGTTATAACTCTGGCCTGATGGCTCTCGCCTCACTCTTGGCCTTCTGAGCCACTAACTTTAAGTATTGAGTTTTTCTGCCTCAAGTGCTGGTCTGGGCTCTGTGCACTTGAAAAGGGCAATGTGCTTTGTAAAGAATCTTGTGAAAGTTCTGTTTCCACACTTAATTTAGCAAACCAACTGATGTAATTGTCCCACGTAATTGTCATTTGTTTGAAGCTCTTTGAAGGCATAAGAAATGTAATTTGTACATTCTCACTTTTCCTACTATCTTCACAAAGGCACACACTCAAAACAGCAATATAAAGTTTAACTCACACTATTATCTCTTTGCTTTTAACAAGGATTTTAAGTAACTGAGCAGAAAATTGAAGAAAATGAGGAAGTTGAACAACATCAGTTTAGAAAAGTCACAGGACAGAATTTTAAGTTCTGAAGAAGAGACATACCACACTCAAAATATTAAGTCTATTTCCTTCTCCATGGACCTGTTGAGTTTTTCCAGCATTCTCAGTGTTTGTTTCAGATTTCTGGCATTTTGCTTTTATTCGAGTGTTTAATTCAGTGCCACTTCTCTTATACATATACCCAGCTTGGAGTTCTGCCTTTCTCTCTGATAGGATTACTGTTTAATCAGTCGCTTGTTCACCTTCATTGCTTTCTATTCCCTTCCTAGTGTTCAATAAACTGTTTGCTAAAACTTGATGTGGAGGTGCCGGTGTTGGACTGGGGTTAACAAAGTCAGAAGTCACACGACACCAGGTTATAGTCCAACAGATTTGTTTGAAATCACAAGCTTTCACAGCGTAGCCCCTTCGTCAGGTGATGTGAGACAGGAGCACACAGAACACAGAATTTATCGGCAGAGAAATCAAGGGGAGAGAGATCAAAAGACTATACAAATGGTGTGAGTGGAATGCCGAATAATCAGTCCCTGGAGGTGATCTGAAGTGTTAGATGGTGTGAATGAAGTCTAACACTTCGGATCACCTGCACAGACTTATTATTTGGCCCTCCACTCACACTGCAGAAGAAGATTGATAAATGTATCAGCCATGACAGAATGCAAAACAGATTCATTGGGCCGAATGGTCTAATTCTCCTCCTATACCTTATGACAGTATGACAACAATGCTACTAAACTCTTCTTCTGTCAGCTTCCTATCCATGCCTATTTATTTGGATAGAAGTCTTCTGCCCGCCACACAGAACCTTCCACCCATTTCCAATACTCCCCCTCCTCCTGGACCCTTCCATCTAGCCTTTTTAAAATATGTTCTGAAGCTAAGTCATACTAGACTCAAAACATTAACTCTGTTTCTCTCTCCATAGATGCTGTCAGACCTGCTGAGTTTCTCCAGCACTCTCTGTGTTCAAATCTTTTTTTTTAATTAGTTTTTTTTTGACTAAGTCTAAATTGTGCCTAGTTTTTGGAGGTTTGCTCACCAGGAGACTTATTGAGTTTTCTCACCCTATCTTGCCAAACTCACCTCATTTAATGCCTACCATGCCTTTTCAGAGTTGCACACATCTTGTTTCCTGCTCATCTTACCAAATGCAATTCCCAGAACAACTTGCCCTTCAGGGGATATCCCAGAATTCACTGGTATTCTTTATGCTTGCACCAGCTTTAAAAACGCCTGGACAAACACATGAGAAAAGTTAAGGCTGTAAGTGAAAAACTTTAATTAAAGCATCACAAGGTAAAATTAAAGGTCTACACTTAATCATTGTGAAGTTTGTAAATGTTTAAATTTATTTGAACAGTTAGGGAATGTTAAACTTTAAATTTTGAAGAGAAAGAAACTGGCACCTGTAAAATTTTATAAAGCAAGATAAAACTGTGGCTAAACTGCAAAGAGTAAAGATAAGAGTTTGCACTTGAATAACTATCGTAGTCTTCGAATCTGTATTGGAATCTCTATTCAGAATCACAGAAGTATTACAACGCAAAAGAAAGCTATTCACATCATGGTTACACAGAGATCATGACTTAGTCCAATTCTTTTCCTCATACACTTGCATGTCGTTTCAATTCAAATAATCATCTAATGCCCTCTTGAATGCCTAGACTGAACCTCCATTACACTTCCAGGCAGTTAGTTAGCGAGTCTTCTATTATTCTAGGGATGCTTTTAGTGTCTTTTATGGTGAACACAGACATAAAATACTTGGCTGCCATTTCCTTGTTCCTAATTATTAATACTCCATTTTACACTCTATGAGACTAAGTGTAACTTTAGAACGTAAGAAAATCAGAACTAGGTATAAAGTAGCATTTCAGCCCCTCAAGCCGGCGCTGCCATTTAATATCATCATGGCTGATCTCATCTTGGTCTCAAATCCACATACTTTAGCTATTATTCACTTTTAGATTTTGTAAGCGCCACTCATTTTCACATTTCTTTCTTTTTCTCATACTCACGGTGGCTCAATGGTTAGCACTGCTGCCTCACAGCGCCAGGGACCCAGGTTTGATTCCACTCTCGGGTGATTATCTGTGTGAAGTTTGCATATTCTCCCAGTGTCTGCGTGGGTTTCCTCCGGGTGCTCCCATTTCCTCCCACAAGTCCACAGATGTGCAAGCTAGGTGGATTGGCCATATTAAATTACCCGTAGTGTTCAGGGATGTGTAGATTAGGTGGGTTACGAGGGATGGGTCTGGGTGGGATGTTCTGAGGGAAGTTGTGGACTTGTTGGGCCAAAGGGCCTGTTTCCACAGTGTAGGGATTCTACGCACAGCAATATAAATATGTACTCGCATTACTCCATTGGTATTATGCTTTTAGTCCTCCTTTGCTGGTTCTAAATTATTTCTTAATCTTGCGTTATCACTAATTATTGCAGTATTGTACATTGTTTCTTTCAATTTGATACTATCCCTAACTTACTTAATTATCAATGGATGATGCACCCTACTCATTGCATCTTTTTCTTTCAAAGAAATATATAATTGTTGAGCTATGAAAGATTCCCTTGTATATCTGCCACTGTGTCTCTGCTGTCTGACCTTTTAACTTATTTTCCCATTCCAGTTTAGTTAACTCTGCCTCCATACCATGGTAATTACTTTGAGGTTTATGACACTAATTTCAGATCAAAATTTCTCCCCTTCAAACTGAATGTGAAATTTTGTCAAGTTATGATCATTTTTCCAAGATGATGCTTTACTACAAGGTCAGTAATTAATCCTGCCCCGTTAGACATCACCAGGTTTAAAATAGCCTGTTTGCTGGTTATTTCCACAATATATTGTTCAAAGACACTGTCCCATTTACATCATGAATTCATCCTCCAGCAACTTTTGCCAATTTGATTTGTCCTTTCTGTATAAAAATTAAAGCCTCAAACAATTAAAGTGCATCTTTGTCACAGACACCACTGTTTCAAGGTTTATGCCGTGTCCTACAATGTAGTTCCTATCAGAGGGCTTATGAACTACACCTACCAGCAAGTTATTTCATTTGCTATTTCTCATCTCCACCTAAACTGATTCCACATTTTGACCCTTGGAACCAACATCACTTCTCACTATTGATTTCATCCTTTGTTAACAAACCCACACAACCTCTCTTCCAATTATACCAGAATATCAAATATCCTAGAATATTCAGGTCCTAGTTGTAGTCAGTTTGCAAGCAACACTATAGTGGCTACCATTTTATGTTTATTTGCGCTATTAATTCATCTACCTTACACATTCTGCATGCATTTAGATAATAAGTTTTTAAATCTATTTTTAACCACTTTTCCTTATTTACTCTTGTTTGTACATTCTGTCCATTTCTCTCATATTCTGGTTATGATTACCTGCTATTCTACATTACTGCCTTATCCTTTATCTTTAACCTTCCAATTGTCCCTGCATTCGAACTTTCCATCCCCCAAACCCCTGTTTAATTTTAAGCCCTATCTATAGATCAGTTATAAAATTCACCAGTAATCCCGTTCAAGTGAAAGCCCAATGGTACAGCTCTCTCTTTCCTTAGTACTTTTTCCTACGCCAATTTCTGAGCTACTCATTGAACTTATCTTATTTATTCTACTCAATTTACTCCTGGTTCAGGCAGTGATCCAAAAGTTATTACTTTTGTGGTTCTCCTTTTTACTTTAGTCCATAACTGCTTATCATCCCTCAGCAAAATCTCTTTCTTAGTCCTACCTATGTCATTGATCACCACAGGGACTACATGATTGGAATCTTCTGCTCCGACACCAAATTACTCTACAGCACTAAGCAGATGTCCTTAACTCTGGCATTATGCAAGCAACACATCCTTCAGGGCTCACAGTTTCAGCTGCACAGAACATGATCCGGCCAAATGTACTCTCTCCATTTCTGACTATCAGTTTATTTTTACTCTCATTACGTGAATGATGCTTGCACTACAATCCCAAGGTCTGTTCATTCATCCTTCCTGCAGTCTCTGCTTTCATCTCCAAAGTTGCAAGAACCTTAAATCTTTTGGAAAATCACAATGACTGAGGTCCTTCCATTACTACTTCAGAATCCCCATACCTATCTCACTTATGGTCACATCCTCCTGTCCCTAATCGCAAACGAAATTAAAAGTTTTAGCTTAAGGAGTGTGACTGCCTTCCAGAACAAAATGCCTAGGTAACTTGCCCCCCTCTGATGCATTGCAGTGTCCAAAATTCAGATTCCAGCTCATCAACTCCAGGCCAAAATTCATCAGCTACAAGTCATGGGGTTGCTGTGGATAATATTGATATCCTCTAGCTTATACCGAATACAACAATCAACATCTTTTGATTCGCCTCCACCTTTTCTGTGTTTAATTTATTTAAATGGTTGCCAATTTAGAAATATTACGCAAATGTTATACCAAGTAGCTTAACCTATACATTTCCTAAAAGACTTGTCTCCCTAGTAACTGCTGAAACAACCATCTACGTTTAGGGAAGAAAGTCTTTTAGAAAATCAGTACACATCAGTTTGCACATTTTCCCCATGTCTGCGTGGGTTTCCTCCAGGTGCTCCAGTTTCCTCCCACAGTCAAAAGATGTGCAGATTAAGTGGATTGGCCATGTTAAATTGCCCACAGTGTCCAGGATGCTCAGTCTAGCTGGATTAGCCATGGGAAATGCAGAAAATTGGGGTTTGGGTATGGGTGGGATGCTCTTCGGAGGGCCGGAGTGTACTTGATGGACCGAATGATCTGCTTCCACACTGGAGGGATTCTATGGTTCTATGATCTACCTGCTCACCAAATTAAAGCATTGAACACACAAAAGACTGAAAAAAATGTAAAAGCAACATATTCTTTCCTCCACAACATCAAATTCCTGAAAGAGCACTGTCACATTCTGTGCTCTAACAAAACCTGTTTACTTTTTAAGAGTTGAGTACTCGCATCCAAGCAGCAACAGCTAAATCAGGTTCCTGTTAATAGTCATTAGCACCTATTCACTATTCAGCACAAAAACAGGCCCTTCAGTCCAACTAGACTGTGACGATTAGGTTTCCTAAATTAAACTAGTCCCATTTGCCTGCGTTTGGCCCATATCCCTCCAAACCTTTCCTATCAAGTACCTGTCCAAATGTCTTTTAAATGTTGTAGTTGTACGACTTCCACCACTTCAGTGGTCAAAGTAATGAGTTGTAAATGTTAAATAGAGGAGTAATGATAAACAGAAATCTAGTAAGCTAAATTTATGACTCCTACAAAACAAAAATAATGTAGACAAAGCTCTAAAAATACTCATTAGAATGGCTTCATTATTATAAATAGAGGCAAAGTAGTAAAGGGGCACACAAATGTTTTTTCTTCATTCTTTTACAGAATATGGGCACTATTGGCCAGACCAGCATTTGTCGTTTCCCAACCCTAATTACCCTTGGCTTGCTAGAGAATGGTTAACAGTGAGCCACACTGCTGTGGATCTGGAGTCACATGTAGGACAGACCCGGTCAGGATGGCTGACGGCATGAGCGAACCAGATAAGTTTTTATAAAAATTGATGGTCACCATTTCCAAGATTAGCTTTAAATTTCAGATTTTATTAATTGAACATTCAAATAAGATCATTAAAAAGGAACCAGCATGGGCCATCCAGTCCAAGGTTGATATAATTGTGGAATTAATTCCATTTTCCACCAACCCACAGAAGCCTTACAAAAATTATTCATTACTTCCAAACCCATAGAAGGACAAGGGCATGGGAACACCACCACCTTCAGGATCCCCTCCAAGCCACTCACCATCCTGACTTGGTAATATATTGCTGTTCCTCCACTGTTGCTGGGTCAAAACCCTGGAATTCCTTCCCTAATGGCATTGTGGGTTAACTGACAGCAAGTGGACTGCAGTGGTTCAAGAAAGCAGCTCACCACCACCTTCTCAAGGGCATCTAGGGACGGGCAATAACTGCTGGCCAGACAGCGATGTCCACATTCCAAAGATGAATTTAAAAAATACATTTATATATTGATTAAGCCACAGAGCTGATTATGGAGATCTGGGAACTATTATAGAAAGCCACAAGAGCACCATTTGCAAATATACATCAAAAGTAGGGGCAAAGGGTAAGAAATTTATCAACATACTTGTGATTCCAGGAATAAATACAATGGGTCAAAGAGAAGATTTAAGAGAACTTTTAAAACATGAACAAAATGAAAATAAGAAATGGCGATTTTCTCTGGCAGAGTCAATAATAAAAGATCGTGAATTTTAAAATATCACTGAGATGTGAGGAAATAAGATAGGAAAAATATTTTCACAAACAGTGTTGGAATAAAGAATGCTTTACCACAGACTAGTCATCAAACGTCACTGTATCTTCCAAAGGAAAAAAAAGATAATTACTATCCATCATCAGGGATGTAATGGAGTACTGGTATTGTTGCTGGACGAATAATCCAGAGACCTACATAATTCTCTAGGAACATGGGTTCAAATCCCACCAAGGCAAATGGTGGAATTAAAAGGCTGATAACCGATTAAGAGAGTGGCAAGTGCCTGGAATGTGCTGTCAGAGGTAGTGGAGGTGGATACAATAGGAATGCTTAAGATGCATCTTGACAGATACATGAATAGGCAGGGAATAGAGGGATATGGACCGCGTAAAGGCAAAAGATTTTTAGTTTAGAAAGGCATCATGTTTCAGCACAGTCTTGGTGGGACAAAGGGCCTGTTCCTGCGCTGTACTGGTCTTTGTTCTTCGTACTTCAAGCAGATAGAGACACTGAAGGGCAACAAGAATAGCTCTGAATCGCTGTAAGAATGAAAACAGTCAGAACAGAGGGATACTTTTTTTTAAACTTAGCCAACCCATAGGAAGAGAATCAGAAAATCATGATTTAAGATTACCTCACACATTGTGCAGCTTTAAACAACAGCATGTTAGTGACATCACTGCTCAGTTCTCTGCCTGGAGACCAGAATAAGTGAGCGTGGACCTCGAATTCAGCAATGAGTCTATCAGTAAGTTTGCAGTAGCTGGCATATCTGTGCTGGAGTCAGCAATGAACACATAAAAACTGGTAGGAGAAATGATGGATAAGAGGGAACAGAGTCCAATTTGATGGGCTGTTGATCCCAAAAGCATGACATGGGAAAATTGGGCATGGCAAGAGTAATCAGCAACGAATCACGCTGGAGGAATGCAGTGGGTGAGGCTAAGAAAGAAAAGCAAATTGCACAGTTGTTGTGCTGAAGGAAAAATTGGGGCCTGTGTTGTGTGCAGGGGAAAATCTGGGCCTGTAGCTGGGGAAGAATGCAGAAATCAAGGATGGAATCAGCAGGGGTGGAAGGTCACAGAAAAAGCTCAATCATAGAAACCTCTTAATCACACCCTTGGATCCTAGAGGAAGATGTGAAGGCACACAACTCCAAAATCCATCAAATCCCCAAAATCCTTGTTTAGATGCTTTAGAAAGCCAGTTGATGTGTTGAATTTGAAAACATAAATGTATGTAATTCCTTTCAGTACATTGACTGCCCATCCAATCCCGGGCTTAGTTAAAGCCAGTAGCGGGCAGGTTAGAAGTATGTAAAGCAGTTGTTCAGACTCAGATTCCCACATGTCTCCCTTTCCCAAGTTTGCCTGTGTTTTGATGTTAAAATTCACCTCAATGGGTCAAATTATCTCCTTTGACGTGGAAACCTCTATGATTCTAATCACATTGTCAAGGCTAATAATGACAAAAACCACCTACATCAAATTTTCGCATTATTTCAGCTTGCTGGATAGTACCAATCAGGGTACTGAGGTCAATTTTTATGTCCAGGTTTTGTTTGCGTAGATAATCAGTTTCTTTCTTAGTAGCTTCCCACTTCAACCATTGTTCCTGTCAAATATAAAATACTGGAGTTAGTATTCTATTTTATTTTGTTGAAACTCCAATATGTTCTGAAATTGTTGACAAAAATACGTGCAGAATTGTGACAACTAATTAGCATAGTCCATGAGAGTCCAGGAGTATATCTCTGTTAAAGAAAGACAAGTGCTTAAATAGCCTATTATGTACCCTGCAACAACAATGGGACAAGACAAGGAAGCATGCCTATATGAACTACCGCAGTCAATATAGTGATGGAACCAACATTCTTGACATCATTCTGTACCACACTATAGCTGTCTAGTCAACTGAGCTAACCAATTCCCACATTACTATGCCTAAACACTGATAATTGTAGTTTACTCAAAAGCTGTTCTTCTTTTGAATCCATTATCTTTTCCTTTTAGGTCCAGCAATGCAGAATAAGATGAAAGAAAGCACTTCAACCAATCATCTTTCGCCAGTTTTATACAGTTAACCACTTATAAGAACACTGAGCTGAACTTTCATGCCTCTAACCCAGAAGTATGCATTACAGTCTAAAATGGTGAGCGAAGATCTAGCTCCTCAATGCTGCAGTTGCTGCAGCTACAATAATGGCTCCAAGTGAAACAGTAAATGTTATTGCAGATCAGTCATTAAACTAAGGCCAAGATTGTCCTCTCATTTGAAGGAAAATTATTCCAAGGATCCATGTTTTCAGGATGACCAGGAGAGTTCACCCAGAAAGCCATTGTTTATCACTCAGGAACACTTTAAAGGGCCAAATGGCCAACTCCTGCACTTATTTTCTATGTTTCTAAAATAAAATCAAGGCAAAGTTGTTGTTTTTTGGGTGCTGTATTTTCTAAACTAACAACTGACTCAATTTAAATAAGTATTGCAATGATTATAGATCAATTTGAAACAGGCAGGCATCATGAACAGGGCTACATAAAGCAAGACTTTCTAGTCAGGTTCCTAAGACATATTTGTTATTTTTGGTCTGAGCTAAGTAGTTATTACTATCAGATAACCTAGTCAAATGAGATTATTTTTCTGGTACCATAACAAACAAGAAGGTGCTTCCAGGCCCCACAAAACTAGCTTGGACATTGCTCTGACTCTCACCCCTTTCCAGACATCAGGACAATCCTTCAGCTTGCTCATCTTCTTGCAGCCTGGATTTAGCTCGGTTTCTTACACCAGGCCAACACTCAGGAGGCTGGACTTTCAAAATCTTGAGGCTCATACCAAGACTACTAGACACATTCAACTGGCCAGCTGCCTGAATTGCCCTGGGCAGAGTGAAAAATCTATCTGCAAGAACATCAGCAGGTTGTCTCACCTTTGAACTAATTTGCAATTCCCTTTCTCTTTCACAGTATCTTACCATGAAAAAATTATGGTGATTGGTTTCTCTCAGATCTAAGCATTCACGAATTGGATTCTGAGTGCATGGATTGCCCATCCAGAAACATTGGTCTTTGCAGAATTTTTGGGAGGTTTACTCAGTAAATAAATAAGTATTTATAGGTGAATGCTTAGATCTGACAGAAACCAGAGTAAACCTCCCAAAAATTCTGCAAAGACCAATGTTTCTGGATGGGCAATCCATGCACTCAGAATCCAATTTATAAAAATTCCTCGAATTTCTCATTTTGTTCATCTGGCAATGATTTGAAATTTATGTCCCCTAGTTATTAACTTGTTACTAAATAAAGGGACCAGCATTATTGACAGCAACTTTGACAGCTCAAGTGAAAGAAAACGCACAAGTGTCAAGTTAGGAAACCAGAAGGCTCGGATCCTGGAACGCAAGGAGACAAGGGGGCCAGGTAAGTGATGAAGTATTTAGGGTAGGTCAGATGGGTGAGAAATATCAAGTCTGGCAAGGCCGGGGTTCAGCACCAGTGGTGGGTCAAGGTAGGAGGTCAGATCTAGTGGCTAGGGAAGGGATGTACATTTCTGGCTGCTGGTGGTGGAAGTGGGAGAGGGGACTGGAGGACAAGGAAGAGGATCTGGGATTCTGCAGTGAGGCAGGAGGAGGTTTCATGTTGGGCATGACGTGGTGAGGGGTCTGGCAGGGGTGGAGTTGGGGATGTGCAAAGTAGTTTGGGGGTCACACTCTCAGTTACTCAGGATTTGGTCTCATTTAATAGTGTCACTTTTCTTCAGCAGGTCATACATTGTGCTTACAAAAACAGAAATTGTTGGAAAGCCTCAGCAGGTCTGGCAGCATCTGTGAGGAGAAATCAGAGTTAACGTTTCGAGTCCAGTAAGCTTTCTTGAGAACCATTCTACTTACTTTGGTAACCGTTTTTCTTAGTGATAACTCACCATGAGAATATAGAAATATGGAAAATAGAAGCAGGAATAGGCCATTCAGCCCTTAGAGTCTGCTCTACCCTTCATTATGATCACGGCTGATCTGCTAACTGAGTACCCTATTCCCACTCTTTCCCCAAACTCTTTGATACCTTTAGCCTCCAGAGTTATACCTAGCTCCTTCTTGAAAATGTTTAATGTTTTGGTCTCAAATGATTTCTCTGGCAGAAAATTCCACCGGCTCACCCTCTCTGGGTAAATAAATTTCTCCTAATCTCAGTCCAAATTGCCCTATTCCACATCTTAATACTGTGAACCCTGGTTCTGGACTCCCCAGTCATCGGGAACATCCTGCCTGCATTAGCCCTGTCTAATCGTAGTTGAGTTTTACAAGTTTCTATGAGGTCCCCCCC
>NW_025969851.1:12214-13603 GCF_021869965.1 Rhincodon typus | reverse complement strand
CTCAGATTCTCCAGCATCTGCAGTTCCTGCTATCTCTGGTAAAATGGTAAGTCGGTTTCTGATTCTGTGAGCAGAACAATGACTGTTATCATCTTTAATCTATCCAGTATACCATACAAATATACCCAGAGAAGACAAGTGTGGGATATGTCGGAGCACCCTGGTTGATTATACTCATTGCTGTCCTGGCAGGAATCCTAGTGCTGGCTCTACTTGTACTCCTACTTTGGAAGGTAAGCATGGATCTGAAAGAAAAGATCACTCTTTAACTGGAACGCTTTGATTTAAATCAATTCATATCAGAGACCTCTTTTGTCTTGGTTTCTTGCCCTGTGGGGTTGAAACATATATGAAAACGTTTTTCTTTTTGCAGATACTTGCTCGATGTTGATACACTGTTCCACTAAAGTAAAAACACTGACAATCATTTACGTTTGGCACCGTTATAAATATTCGTTCAATTAATTTGTCTGATGCTACTTTAGACACCGTAAGATGAACTTCATAATGTCACACGGTGCTGAAATTTAATTCTTTCCACTGATCTTCCTCACATGTAAAAGGAAGGCTTTTGTTTTATTTGTTGGGAGATGAGCCATGTAAACGTCACTGACCCCCAGCTGCCCTGTGAAAGGGTGACCGTGAATAAAGCCTGGCATCAACAAAGGCAGGAGCTGCCCAGTCTCCTCATAGCATCCTCTTCACTGACGTCTGGGGATTCTTGTCGGAACTGGGAGCACTATCTCACAGCAACAGCCTTGACATTGTCATACGCATGGAATCATGAGTCCACAAGCAGAAGTAGGCCTTTAAGCCCATTGAGTCTGCTCTGCCTTTCAATGAGATCGTTGGCTGATCCAACAATCCTCAACTCCACTTTACCACCCTTTCCCCATGACCCTCAATTCCTTTACGGGTTAAAAATCTGTCTATCACAGCCTTGAATATATACTTAACAACCCAGCCCTGACATCCAGACAACACCATCACCATGCCCGAGCGTATCCTGTGCCACTGGCACAGGGGGTGGCACAGTGGTATACAGTCAGGAAGCAGTTGCCCTGGGAGCCCCCAACATTGACTGTAGACTTTAAACCCGTGCCCTCTGCTTCTTGATCCTTCCACCAGTAGGAACAGTTTCTCCCTGTCCACTCCGTCCAGACCCCTCATGATTTTGAACACCTCGATTAAATCTCCTCTTAACCTTCTCTGAGAGAAATAGCCCGAGCTCCTCCAATCTACCGACATAACTGAAACTCCCCATCCTGAAGGCCGTTCTCTTGAATCTTTTCCGTAACCTCGCTGATGTCTTCACATTCTTCCTAAAGTGTAGATGCCCAAAACTGGTTGCAGCACTCCAGTTGAGTCCAACCAAGTGTTTTCTACAGG
>NW_025969851.1:0-12114 GCF_021869965.1 Rhincodon typus | reverse complement strand
TTATGATTGTTTGGAAAAGCATATTTTGATTAGAAATAGTCAGCATGGCTTTGTGAGGGGCATAAGCCTTATTGAATTCTTTGAGGATGTGACAAAACACATTGATGAAGGTAGAGCAGTGGATGTGGTGTATATGGATTTTAGCAAGGCATTTGATAAGGTGCCCCATGGTAGGCTCATTCAGAAAGTAAGGAGGCATGGAATTCAGGGAAATTTGGCTGTCTGGATACAAAACTGGCTGTCCAATAGAAGACAGAGGGTGGTAGTAGATGGAAAGTATTCAGCCTGGAGCTCGGTGACCAGTGGTGTTCCGCAGGGATCTGTTCTGGGACCTCTGCCCTTTGTGGTCTCTATAAATGACTTGGATGAGGAAGTGGAAGGGTGGGTTAGTAAGTTTGCTGATGACACAAAGGCTGGTGGAGTTTTGGATAGTGTGGAGGGCTGTTGTAGGTTGCAACGGGACATTGACAGGATGCAGAGCTGGGCAAAGAAGTGGCAGATGGAATTCAACCCGGAAAAGTGTGAAGTGATTCATTTTGGAAGGTCGAATTTGAATGCAAAATGCAGGGTTAATGGCAGGTTTCTCGGCAGTGTGGAGGAACAGAGGGATCTTGGGGCTCATGTCCATAGATCCCTCAAAGTTGCCACCCAAGTTGATAGGGTTATTGGGAAGGCAAATGGTGTGTTAGCTTTCATTGGCAAGGGGATTGAGTTTAAGAGCCGTGAGGTTATGCTGCAGCTCTATAAAACCCTGGTTAGACCACACTTGGAATATTGTGTTCAGTTCTGGTCGCCTCATTACAGGAAAGATGTGGAAGCTTTAGAGAGGGTGCAGAGGAGATCAACCAGGATGCTGCCTGGAATGGAGGGCAGGTCTTATGAGGAAAGGTTGAGGGAGCTAGAGCTTTTTTCATTGGAGCGAAGAAGGATGAGAGGTGACTTGATAGAGGCGTACAAGATGATGAGAGGCATAGATAGAGTGGATAGCCAGAGACCTTTTCCCAGGGCGGAAATGGCTATTACAAGGGGACACAATTTTAAGGTGATTGGAGGAAGGTATAGGGGAGATGTCAGAGGTAGGTTCTTTACACAGAGAGTGGTGGGTGCATGGAATGCCCTGCCAGCAGTGGTAGTGGAGTCAGATACATTAGGGACATTCAAGTGACTCTTGGATAGGCACATGGAGGATAGTAAAATGTAGGGTATGCATGGTAGTTTGATCTTAGAGTAGGATAATAGGTTGGCACAATATCGTGGGCCGAAGGGCCTGTAGTGTGCTGTACTGGTCTATGTTCCGTGAGCTGGGATCTCCAGGCAGTGCTCTCCTGCAACCTCAATGAATACCAGCTCATTTGCCAGTACACAGACTGCTGTAACAAAGAGCCAGTGGCCTTGGCTGTGACTGGCCTAACCAGCTTGTGACTTCTCAAGAATGTTTCACAACTGCCAAATGAATGTTTTAAAGAGAAAGGAAATGGATAATGCCAGAATCAAATGAATGATTCCGGGAGGCGAACTCCTCTCTTCCTTGATGCTGCTGTGACTTGGTTAGTGTGGCAAAAGTGGCCTTAAGGCAGGATGGGAGAAAAGGAAGCTGGGAAATTGTCGATGGGTTTGGTTCAGCGTTGCTTTGAGGTGCCCATCGTCAAACAACGGGCTGACACTCCGTATTCAGGACAACGGCTGGGGAATGGCCTCTTCACTGTAGCACTGGACGGTGTGGAGCTTTCTGTCCAAATTCAGTTCTGGGATGTGGGCAGCATTTATGACCCAGAGGGCAGTTAAGGGTCAACCGATGGATCTGGAGTCACATGGAAGTCAGACTAGCAGATTCCCTTCCCTCAAGGGGCATTAGTGAACCAGATGGGTTTTCTTTTAACAACAATTTGTAATTTCCAGATTTTTTTATTGAATTCATATTGCATGATCTGCTTTCGGTGGGGTTTGAACTTGGATTCCCCTGTTATAATAGGCCACCACCTTCCCCTAACTACAGCTTGGGAGTGCTGCATCTAAAGCATTGTGTTGCATTGTATGAAACCGAGAGCTGCCCATGGCCTAGTGTCAAGACTGTGATTTGTAATGTACCACATTTTAGGAGACAAAAATAAATGGTCTCTCTCTCTCTCTCTCTGTCTCTGTTTTTGTCATTGGCAGTGTGGATTTTTTAAGCGTTCCCGATACAATGACACTGTCCCACAATACCATGCCGTGCGGATAGGCAAGGAAGAGCGACAGCTCCACATGGATGAAAAAAAGACACAATATCAGAAGGAATGGATGACTCACTGGATTGACAGTGATGGCTACTCATGAACCTTATTTATTTTTGTATACTTTAACAACGCGGCCTAAAAAAAATACCCCACCACAAACATAAACCACGTATGTTTCTGATTATAGCAACAACCAGCTGCACTGAAAAATGAACAAGGTGACATTTTGAGACAGTGGGAGCTACAAAATTTGCATCCGAGCCCCAAAACTGCCACTAGACAACTTCCTGTTGTGATCCTTGCATGCCCTTTGCTGGTGCTTGCCACCGAACCACTAACAGACTTGGTGTCATTTGTATGTGTTGGTTACACAAATAATGAACCCTCCACCCAACCCCTTCGACTAAACCACACCTCCGTCATCCTGCCCCGACTCCAGTTCCTGTCGAGGGGATCAGACACCGTTTTGGTTTCAAAGCTCAGTCTAATATTTGTGAGGGAAAGCAGGAGTTTGCCAATTTCGACCTGATCCATTATGAAACTGACTATAGAGTTTTCTAATTTTTGTCAGCATATATTTAACTGACAGGGGCTTCCCTGACAGATGCCCTGAGTTGATGGTTTCACTATTGATAACATGTAGAGCAAGCCCAGACATGTTGACTCATGAAACCAACTCAACCCAGTGTGTGTCTGACTGTTCTGATGCTGACTGTCTGAGACATGTTGAAGCGTCAACTCACAGAATAGGGCAAGCAGAGGCAAAGGCAACACGTCAAAAATCGAGTGGCCCTATTTAAGAAATAGCGAACGTATGGAAGCGTGAGAACCTGCGTTTGGCGTGACACTCGACAGCTCAGCGCCCAGGAATTTGCTCGAGCGTAGGAAAATTGTGGGTGTCACTAAAGCAACAGTGTGAGCACAGCAAGACTCCACAAACAGCCAGGACACAGACTGACACAGAAACGAGCGATTCGGCCCAATTCCAATCGGTCAATGCCAATGTTTGCATTTCACTCCCTCCGCACCTCATTCATCTCATCCAATCAGCACAGCTCTTTTCTCATCAGCCTGTTACAGAGATGTTATTCAGTATCCACCAACACCCTTGACTTTCCCCTCCAACTCCATTTGAATGTAGTCCCCTGCTCCTTTATCACCTTTTGCTGTTGTCACACTGCCCCGAGGAGCTGGGCTTGTAAATTTCTTGTTTAATTAGAAACGCAAATGGTGGTTAAAAAAAAAATCCAGATGTTGTGTAGTATCGTTTCTAGATAGAGGGGGAAAAAAAGAGGCAAACTTCTGGAGCCAGTGGGACTTGAACCTAGGCCTTAGAGGTAAAGGCGCTACCACTACACCACATCAGTACTCCCAATTCGCGTATGCTTCTGATCCAGTTAATTATGCGGTGAGCTGATTCAACTAACCGCCTTCACCACCATAGGAACCGTAGCAGGTTTCCAACAGCGAGCATCAACTCTCTCATCGCGTGCTCCCACCAATCATTCAAAGGTTTGAATGAGTAGACACCACTACATTTTTGCACATTGCCTTCCCAAACATGGGATAGGCCAATGGATGGATGGAGTAGGCTTCTGTAATCCTCTTCCAATGGACAATCGGTTGGACAGACCACTACATCCCCAATCCCAGCACAGTGAAAGCACTTTTTCTGTCATTTTCTGAGGAGAGAATGTTAAGTGCAGAATTTGCTCGGTAGAGCACAGGTCAGAGATAGGGCTTTGACATGAAAGGGAAGCCTTCTCACAGGAGTAAGGGCTTTCAAAATGACCCCTTTTTCAACTCAACCAAAGTGTCTGGGACTATTTTTTCAAGATTCAGCCTTGACAGCCTTGTTATTTGAATCTGGCACTTGTGTCACATTAGTCTGCCTACCACAAGTGTAAATCAACTGGACAAGCTTGCAGCACACTTCAGGGAGCTAGATGGGCTTTTGGGGGAAGATGTACAAAAGGAGGTAGAAAATATCTTCAGCTCCTGCCCACCGCTCACCCTGCTCCCAGTTAACTGAGGCCACCTTGATGCAAACACGTCCCTCAATCCAGTAGAAGTGAATAGGAAAGTAAAGATGATTCACCGATGTAATGATCTCTGCCTTTCTCTCAGCCCTTATCCTTTCCTCTCTGCATGATCTGTAATTTCTCCTTTCTCCCACCTTTCTAACCTGCATTCAGCCACCCAGACCAGGAAGGGATCCTTGGGAGGAGGTTTGGGCCAAAGTTTCATATTTGACAGCTACAGGATATATTGGGGCTATACCTCAAAGATTGTAACAAATAGTGGAACAATATAGAGTAATGGACTGCGTAAGTTAATGATGCTATATGGTCTTAACCTACTGTTTTTGAGGAGTGTAAGGAAAAATAAAGGAACCTTATTAATAACTGCTTGGCAAAAAAGAACTTAAACATTTTTAAAAGGAGACATGGAGTTGGATCTTTTTGTCTCGCACTCATCAGGACTGAAATGCAAGAAATCATCTTTAGAAAATTTTAACGTTTTGTTGGATTTTTTTACATTTCTGTCCTGATGAGTGCGAGACAAAAAGATTCAACTTCATGTCTCCTTTTAAAAATGTTGAATCTTACTCAGCTTGTCATCAAATTTATATGAATGATTTGACACGTCGAGCAAAGATCTGTTCTTAAAAGACCATTAACCAGCCTTAGTAAATCAGTCTAAATGTTTGGAAAAACTAATGATAGTAGTCTTTATTTAATTTTTTTTTCAATGTTTTGTAATGTAAAATTGCTGTTGCCAATTCACTCCAATTCCTGACTCACTTCATAAACATGATGCTACAGTCTGTGCCCTAGCTGCTCATCCATGTTAAACTCTCAGCCTGCCCATACAGGCTGGTACCCTCCTTCCACACACAGTTGTTTCAGTGTTTCCACCATTGCTGACTCCTGCGTCAGTGTGTCCCCATGTAGTCTCGCCTCTTTCTTCTTTGTTGAAGTCCTTTGGGTAACAGTTGCTCTGCAACATCAACTCAAAATGGCCACTCTCAGGACCTGAGTGACAGCTGCAAGCACCTGAAACAGATCAGCAAACAGGATGGCAACTGCCCACTTTCAGTAGCTCAAGGACCTTGGCATCTCCTAGGTGACAGTGCGGGCCTGTTATAAATTGCCAGACGACTTACTGAGAGGAAGCTGTGGAGCCAAGACCAGTGTTTGGCCCATAGGCACAGAGCACTGATACAACGCAAGAGTGTAGAGATCAGTGATGCCTTCTCAGTGAATCCTAATCCATTGTTTCTTTTTAAGAGGAAAGTCTTTTTGTCAGAAACTAAAACTGAAAAGACTGAAGGCTACCACACAAATTAGCTGATTTAGTCAAGGTTTTCTGATGAATGTGAATTGAGGTGTCAGGATTCCATTATATCTTCATTACCAGAAGACCACAGTGTTTGAAGTATATTCAAATACAGCAAGAGTGACAAAGGAAGACCTACTTTGAGGTTTTAGTTGAGACCCTCGGTCAGCATCCTTTCCCCAAGACCCCTCTTTCCCTGTAAGATCAGCTTTGATGTCCACCATTTTCTCTCTGTGTTTTGGAGTTGCTGTCTCTCACTTCATATCTTACCTTCAGCGTAATGAAAGGATTAACAGCCTTTGCAGTAAATGTGCAAATGACACCAAGCTTCCACTTGTCCAACTCTGGCACGTCACAAATTGAACCACAAACTGAGGCCTTGGGTCAAGGAAGTGTTAACAAATTGCACTGTCTCTGACCAAGCTTCGAAATTCCTTTGAAACAGGCAGCGATTGAAATCTGTTCCTTGTCCGGTAAATCTTAAAGTAAGCCTTCCCCTCCCACTGTGGGTAGTATGAACATTGAGGCTGGAAGAAAATCCACTTGGGCTCACTGCCTCATTAAACAGAATCGATCCAGTCTTAACTGGGTACCAAGCTTGAAAAGGTTCCACTGTGGTAATCAGAAACATACAATTACGGCTCCTGTTACAGAGACACAGCCTTTTGTTTTTTTTCATTCTTGAATTAGTGTGTGCACTCGAATGTCTCGGCACATTGGAGATGTTTTGGAGATGTATTCGCAAAACAGGCTGATGGACAGGACTGGGTTACCAGTTGTCACTTTTAATTTGGCACCTTTTCTGCAAAGCATTTCTGTTTTGAAATGATATACTTCAAACTTCCACTTTGGCGTTACCTCACACCTGCTCCCGTGTTATTATGGCATCGTTTCCAGATATTTTCCTATGAACCTATTTGGAGATATGCTTGCACACCTCTGGAGTAGGTGGGACTTGAACGCAGACCTCCTGGCCCAGAGGTAGGGTCACCACCACTACACCACAGGAGTTCAAGCATGCAACCTATTGGCTTAGGGAGTCAGACGCTCTATTCTTGCGCCACAAGACCAGAAGAACCTCATTTCTATAATGGCCAATTCTTTTGGAGACTAGGCCTTGCCAAGTCTGGATGCTTTTGGGTAGGCCACAAACTTGCTTTGGCAGCTGACAGTCTCTGCAATTGGCCGCGCACTTGGTGTTGGGCAGGTGGGTAGAGAAATTCCGAGGGCCTTCCTGCCCCTGGGCATTGTACAATGGTGCCACATCTGATGCCCCTGTCCTCAGAGTGTCGCATGACGTCATGTTTGTTGAAAGCAAAAAATCTGGTTGGCGTTACATTTGGCTGGTTCTGTCGACTGGGGCCTGTGTTATGAGTATAGACACTGAATTCATGTCTACTGAAATTTTAAGGTAAGGTCCTGCCTTGAGCAGCGACAATTACTGTTAGTAACGCAGAGTGACTTCTTTAATGTATGGTACTGTACAGTGTTAAATTAGATTGGTGCATCAGTTACAAGATATACATTATCGATCGGAGAGTGAAGTCTCTTTGGTCTGCAGTGGTTCTCAATTTACAGACGAGGACCCATTAGTGTGACTGCATCAAAGTGGGCAGGAACACTACTTTTCACTGACATGTAAATCTGCAAAATTAAGGTCTTTGTGCATTTGTACAGTACTGTATAAACATGGTGGGGGTTGGGGGGAAGGACTTGTGAATGCTGAAAGGATGTTTCCCCTTGTATGAGAGTCTAGAACAAGAGGACATAGTTTGAAATAAGGTGTCTCCCATTTAGGACAGAGCAGTGAAGTTTTATTTTTCTCAGAGGGTTACCATTCTGTGGAATTTCTTTCCCCAGTGGAGTATTGGAGGTTGGGGGTGGGTGGGGATCGGATATTTAGGAGGCAGAGGTAGGTTCAGGGCTGACGAGGTATTGGGAGGTAAGTGGCAATGAGACCACGGTCAGTTCAGCCATGGTCTTATCGAACGGCACAGCAACTCGAGGGGCTGAATGGCCTCCTCATATGTAAGTATTTGGCTCTGCCCGGGCAATCCACGACATTGCCCTCAGGCCTGTGCCAACCTAAGGTTGCCAGCTGTCGGGCTTTGCAGCAGACAGTCCCGTCGAGTGGGCATTGCCCCAAACAGAAAACAGGATGCCAGAGGATCTGGTCGCCTCTGAACCGACAGCTGTTCCTTTCTTTGCCTCTGACTTCTGGCAGCTGTCAAAACAGTAACTCGTTTTGAATGGAAGGTTTTCAAAAGGGGGAGCCTGTTGGAGTACTCTCTCTGGGTGTTCCTTCCGTCCTGCATGCCAGGAGGCATCTGCTAAGCTCTCCAGCTGAGGGGACGCCTGAAGCCTGGCTGTTGGCAATCCCCAACTCCCCCCGTCAGCCATCCCCAACCTCTTTTTCTTAGCCCCTGAGGTTACACTCCAGAGTCGCTTCGGAACAGAGGGGTTAGGGGAAGTGGGTGGGGAGATTTCTGGACACTGTATAACAGGTCTTCCGAGTCCTGGGGAGAGTTTGCACATTTACAAAAGTATACTCCTTTAGCAGAGGATGTGTGACATTATGTCGTTAACATGGCTGAACGAATGGCTCTGAATTGATTGAAGGAGAATGCAGCGCTGGGTCAGGTTCAAGCCCAGACAGTGCTAAGCGAAAGTGAACCAAACTGCCCTCTCAGCACAGATTTAAAAAAAAGTCAAAATTCCTCGTTTCCAATCTCACCTTCAAGACTCCTACTGCTTTTCATTCGAACCATCAAGAGCGTCCGCCAGCGTTCACCACCCCATATCTCCCTTCCCCACTACGCTACAGTTTTGGTTCTTTCACAGATAATGCACACTTTTCAGCTGATTAATAATTTGCAACGCCTGAAATCAGCTCAAAGGAACAGCTACCCCACCGCCCCCCCCACACATCCAATCGAAACTCTTTGGGAGGTTTTCATGCTTGGCTTGTATGCCAGAAGAACCACTTGTTGGGAGAAAAGAAGGAAGCATCTGCTCGTCAATAGAAGACAGTGTCCACCAAGTAGCTGCATGGAGTAGATTGGTTGCTTTCGGGATGTGGCAGAGGGTGCAGATGGCCCCTTTATAATGGAGCTGGTGACTGCCTGAGTCTCAAATAATCCCTTTGGCTGTAAAGGCTGACTTTTTATTTACTGATTGCAGGAGTTAGCGATGCATTGACTTTTATTTTCTCAAAGTTGGAGCACGCTGAGTTTCACATCAACGCTGTTCTGCCTGCCTCAGAATTCCAGAAATCTCGACAAAGATTTTGTTTCTTTTTTATCATTGAGGTCAAATATCCTGCTCCAGTTTCTCTCACTTTGCTTCCTCACCACTGTTCCTCCCTCTGCTGTAATCTCCTGGTACATTAGTCAACAAATCATGAGTAGATGTGTTGTTAGCAACAGCTTTTTCGTTTAGAAGCAATTTTCTCTTATGGAGTTATCTCGTTGGCTAGTTGCTCATGGCTTTGCTGTCCTTGTCCTGGAGCTAACAGTTACAGATCCTAATCGTGATCAACATTTTATTGGTGGATTTGTTCAAATCCACACTCCCTTTTTGAGTGTAGGCTCATACCAGCAGGACATAGAAACACGGCAGCAGGAATTGGCTATTCAACCCTTGGAGCCTGCTCCCCCATTCAATCTGATCATAGCTGATCGTCCAACTCAGTCCCTGTTCCTGCTTTCTCCCCCTATCCTTTGATCCCTTTAACCCTTAGAGCTAGATATCCAAAGTGATATGGATCACTAAATGTACCCTTTAATGATTACGTGGCGATTCAAGTAATGTGAAAACTGCTTCTGCTCTCTCTAAACGTGCAGGCAGATCCTGCCAAATGAAAGACCTTGAGAGAGAAAGCATCTCAGATTAGCTGAGACAGCTGGATCTTCTGTCCAACATGTTGAAGATTCTTACACTCAAATGATTCATCCAGGGAGCTCTGCACTCACTCATCACACCACACTGAGGAGGGAAGTTATATAGAATCGCCTACAGTGTGGAAACAGGCCCTTCGGCCCGACAAGTCCATACCGACCCTCAGAGCATCCCACCCAGGCCCCCACCCCCCTCTATAACCCACCGAATCTCCACAATCCTGATTGGAAGTTGGATTAGATAATCCCGGTAAATGGGTGAGTCTCGGAGTCCACAAGCCCATGTCGGATCTGCTTTGTGGGAATCGTGAGGGCCTGCAGGATTTGCACCTGCGATGTCCTGAAAAAGTGTTTTGGCGTGGTTATGGATCCATTACCACAGCTACCCCCTCCCTCAATCCTGGGCAGCTGTAGACGCCTATAGGGAACAGGATGCCAGTTTAGACCAAGCGGCTGGTGTAGGGTGGATTTGTGCAGGATACCAGTGAGGCTGGACAGGGGAAGGTGAGGTAAATCCTGAAATAGTGCTCAGCTGGAATTGTTAAAGTCTGCAGGTTGTAAGAAGGAGAATTAATTGAGAGATGGTGGAATTCTGTAGCGTTGAAGTCTGGGGTAAGACTGAGTTAGAATTGGGGATGGTGAGATCAATTTTGATCTCTGAGTAAGGAGAAAGATATCCTCCGAGGGGTATCAAACTGTGTAAGCTATGGCCTAAAGGGAGAGACAGTGTTTCATACACAAATGGATTTGCAATGACAATGATTTCAAATTGTTCCCCTCGTGTCTTATCGAGAGGTGTAGATTGCCCTGGAATGAACAACCCTAGCTGTAAATTGTCCTACACATTTATAAAGCCATCAAAGATGCCTGTGATAACCTTTTATGGAATGGATTTGATGCTGAACCCAGTGGGACAGTAGTTTCACCTCTGGCTGTGACTTACCTGTGTCAATATACAGAAGTCTTTGCAGGGCACATTGGCAATGTAAAGTGTTAAAAAAAACTGTCATAAAATTAGAACGTCTGTACTGCGTCTCTGTTGTTTCATATCCTGACACAGTCTGTCACAATCGGCGAACAGCAAATATCTGTTAACTGTTTTGCCCTGGAGTTTTGTGCCTTACTTCACTCACTTTCGATCCTTTACATTTTTTGTACGCTTTTTGTCACACTTTATTGTGCCTAGTGATTGATCAGTTTCTGTCATTTAATCCGATTTCTTCCTCCAGCCCTTGCACAGTATGTCATTTGAGTTTGGTGAGGCAGAAGAGCAGATCCAGCAGGCACAGCCATCAATCATTGTTACTCCTTAGTCTAAGGTTTGATACCACCAGATAACTGACTTGTTTAATGGTCTGGCCTTGTGGCCCTTGGTATGTTATGGTGCTATATTTCCTTAGTCACAGTTCTTCAGATTGATGATCACTCTGTGAGAGGAGTTTAACATCTAGCACACTTGGTGATTAATTCGCAAGACAAAATGGATAAAGAGTTACGGGGTGGTGGGGGTGGGAAGGAGGGGTGAAAGGAATTCCAGTACATTTTTATTAAAGCATCCATGATCCTTCAAATGTCAATGATTACTGATCAAACTGGCAGGTGGAATGCCTCCCCTTATTTCACCTCCCTCAGTAGCAACCTGAACTATCAATGTTAACCAAGGCAGCAGGGAGATCAATAATGCCACATGATTCTGGATTTGCACTGGTCAGTCACTAGTCATGGCCATTCACGTGAACGTTTTGACATCGCATGACCATGCAGCCACATCCCCACATACAACGGTTGTGTGATAGTACAGCTCAGCTGAGATAATCAGTGTTCCTTTTTAAGACAAAAAAAAAATGTGGTTGTATATAAATCTATATTTGCGTGTGGTTGCTTTGTATGTTTTGTTAACAAGTCTTTTCTTCATTGAATGTTTGTCAAACCGTTTACTTATTTAATGTCCAATTCTTGGAAATAATTAAAGAAATGGAAACGTTTCGGATCTCATCATCTTTTGTGTCATTCAGTGTTTCTGTCTGAGGCTTCTCAGTATTCCCAGTGGATCATCCACAACCCCTGGGGGTTAGAGAATCCCAAATATCCATGACCCCCACCCACCCCCCCCCGAAGTAAACAATGTCTTGTCATCTCAGTCCCAAATGATCAGCCGCTTCTCCTCAGACTGTGCCACTCCTTTCACAGTCGGGGTGGGAGGGGGAGGGGGCGGGTGGGGTGGTGGGGGGAGCAAACAATCTCTCAGGATTGACTCTGTCACGACCCTTGAGAATCTGAGACAACAAGGTGCAGGGCTGGATGAACACAGCAGGCCAAGCAGCATCATAGGAGCAGAGAGGCTGACGTTTCGGGCCTCGACCCTTCATCAGAAAAGGGGGAGGGGAAGGGGGTTTTGAAATAAATAGGGAGAGAGTGGGAGGCGGATAGAAGAGGGATAGAGGAGAGGATAGGTGGAGAGGAAACAAACAGGTCGAAGAGGCGGGGATGGGGCCAGGAAAGGTGAGTGTAGGTAGGGAGTTAGGAAGGGGATAGGTCAGTCCAGGGAGGACGGACAGGTCAAGGGGGCGGGATGAGGTTGGTCGGTAGGAGATGGAGGTGCGGCTTGAGGTGGGAGGAGGGGATAGGTGGGAGGAAGAACAGGTTAGGGAGGCAGGGACGAG
>NW_025969850.1:0-13607 GCF_021869965.1 Rhincodon typus | reverse complement strand
TTTCTGATGAAGGGTCTAGGCCCGAAACGTCAGCCTTTCTGCTCCTATGATGCTGCTTGGCCTGCTGTGTTCATCCAGCCCTGCACCTTGTTGTCTCTTAAACCAATGCCATATAGTATTGGACTCCCCCACCCCAAGGGAAAAGACCTTCACCATTCACCTTACCTATGCCCCTCAAGATGTTATAAGGTCAGTCCTCAGCCCCCAATGCTCCAGGGAAAAAGTCCCTCCTTATAACTCAAATCTTCCAGTCTCAGTAACAATCCTTGTAAATCGTTCTCGCACCCTTTCCAGTTTCATAACATCCTTGCATAAGTGGGAGACCTGTACACAATTCTTCAAAAAGGTGGCTTCACCAATGTCTTGTACAGCCTTAACATGGTATCCCAACTCCTGTTCTCAAAGTTCTGACTGATAAAGGCAAGTGTACCAAACTGTATAAAAATAAGAGAGGAGAATTTTGTTTTTTTTTTCTCAGATGATTGTGAATGTTTGGAACTCTGTGTCCCCAGAGAATTGTGGTCTGTCAGAATACTTTTAAAATGGAGGTAGATAGATCCTCTACTAACAAGGGAGTCGAGAATTGTCAGAGGTAGAGGAAAGGAGGAGCTGAGGTGTCAGTCAGATTCAAGGCTTATTCCTAACTTTTACACTTGCAAGAAAAATTGAAAATGAATGGAAGAGCGATGAGATGTGTGACATGATGCAACGTAGCCAGAAGAGCATTGAAAGACGTTATAAATTGGGATACAATCCAGCAGGGGGTATAGGAACAGAGAGAGTTGGCCGTAAATGTGCACAAGCCATTGAAGGTGGCAGGGACATGGAGAGAGCAGTAATTAAAGCAGACAGTGTCCTCAGATTTATTAATACATTACAAGAGCAAGGTGGTGATTTTGAAATTGGATTAGGCTTCAGGAATAACGGCGAAAACACCAGCGGTGGTAGTGAGGTTATTCAGAACAAAGGGATGGGTGTTAATCAACAAATTGCAAAACTAAAAGCTGCATTCAAACTCTGTATCTGTGTTATTGTGAGGAGTTTGCTCAGCTAATGTGTCAAGGAAATAGCCAATGTGCTAGAACAGGGTGTTCACAAATATCACCAAAATGCAAATATGCACTGTATATCAAAACCCTACACTGCAGAGGACAGAGAGAAAGGGTGGGTGCACTTCCTGCAGGCAAAGGGTTTGAAGTGAATTTTCAGCTTTCTTCTTTATTTCTCTATTTTTGTACCTAATTTGTTGTAGTGCCCAAGATTTTTACCAAGCTACTTTGTCCCTAAGATGGTGCCATGTGTCAGTGACTGTGCACTTTTTACCGTGCTCCTGTACTTGAGCACCCGTGACAACAAACCTAATTCTAACTCAGATGGTGAGGCACCCATCGCGACCGAGAATTCCAACATTTCTGAGCCGTCCGCCTCAACAAACAAAGAAAAGGCAGGCATTTACCTAGCGCCTGATTAGGATCACCAGCGAATTATTTCTGAAACGCATTAGCAGGCAGAAAGGATGGTCCCAGGGAGAAATTTGCAACCCCCGGAGATTCAGATCGTTGACTGCCACTGAGGGGGAAAGACAAGGAGAAAGGGAATATGCCTCCTGCAATGTCGTGGCCAGAAAAAGGCCATTTCTTTCGTTTCACTCCTTGCATTTTGTTACCGAGCAGCCCTGCTGCACCCAATAGGTCGCTGCAAATGTGCAAAGACTGAAATAATGGGTAGTTTAGAGATTGTTGCCTCTTTGAATCATTGGCCCTGTGTTAAAGACCAATGTGACGACTTTGTAAATTTTTTTTTGTCTCCAGTCTTGGCTGGAATAAGACATGTGCAGCTGATTTACAGAGTGTGGCAGACCCTCTCTCTACACAATGGATGGGGTGTGAAGGCTCAGCAAAGGTGCAATTTTTTTTGTTCTGGAAGTTTAGGCCAACAGTTGGAAGCATGGAATTTCAGTTTCTTGCCAATGGGCTCCTTGGAGGAGGATTTATATCATAGGGAGTGGATGTGTTTACTTACACATTTAGAAAAACTTAGATTAGTAGAGTCATACAGCACAGAAAGAGACACTTGAGCCTGACACCAACCAGATATCCTAAACAGAACTAGTCCTATTTGCTAGCATTTGGCCCATATCCCTCTAAACCCTTCCTGTTCATACACCCATCCAGATGCCTTTTAAATATTGTAATTGTACCAGCCTCCACCACTTCCTCTGGCAGCTCATTCCATACACACACCACCTTCTGTGTGAAAAAGTTGCCCCTTAGGTCCCTTTTAAATCTTTCCCCTCTCACCTTAAATCTAAGCCCCTCTAGTTTTGGACTCCCCCACCCCGGGGAAAAGACCTTAACTATTCACATTTTCTGCTTTTTACTTTTGTTTTTTTTTCCCCTTCGTTTTCGTTTTCTTTAAAGCCTGGAACGCAGCGGGTTAAGGAGGAGATGCCAGGATGAGCCAGACGCAGCCCTACCCCAGTCCAGAGTCTCGGCGAGCGAGAAGCAGGCCCACCTTCCCCCTCACCCAGGCCTGAACTCACAGGCTAGGCTGAGGCTCCGGGCCTGCAGCTAGGCCTGGGTGCCTGAGGCAGCAGTGAGCATCGGTGAAAGGGACAGGTGGTGGGCCAGTGGCAGTGTCTGGGGGTGGGTCTGGGGGAGGGGTGCGTCTGGCTCATCCTGGCATCTCCTCCTTAACCCGCTGCGTTCCAGGCTTTAAAGAAAACGAAAACGAAGGGGAAAAAAAAACAAAAGGGGAGGGGGGGGAGGGGGGGGAGTTAAGGTCTTTTCCGCGGGGTGGGGGGGGGGGGGGGGGGGGAGAGTCGGATGGGGAGCAGGAGGATCGATCCCACGGTCTCCAGGCCCATGGCTCCATTCGGACACTGCAGTCGCAGAGCGGTGGCGGCACAGAGGACTGTAACCGAGGTTGGTACAGAGACCCCAGAGCCTGTAACCAAGACCCCAAGGCCCATTAGAGAGACCCCGACCAATGTGAAGCAGCGACTGGAGGAACAGCAAAGAAGTTAGAAGAAGAAGACAGAAAGATGAACACTGTTACAGTAAAACCTTGCATTATATTCAGTGTTTCAAGATGGTGTCAGAACATGGCAACACTATGGGTGTAACACATATACAAAAACACTTTTCACTGTATTCTTTATATACATGTGACAATAAATCTACGTCTAAATCTAAATAAGGTCACCTGTCCTATTCTCCAGAGAAAAGAAGTCCCTGCCTCTCCTCATATCTCAAATTTTCCAGGCTCAGTAACATCCTTGTAGAGCTTTTGTCTTGCATCCTTTCCAGTTTAACAGCATCCTTCCTATAGCAAGGTGACCAGAATTGTACTCAGTATTCTAAATGTGGCCTTACTGGTGTCTTGTACAGCTGTAACATTTATGTCCCACCTCCTATACTCAATGCTCTGACCAATGAAGGCAAGTGTGCCAAACGCCTTCTTCACCACCCTGTCTACCTGTGACGCCACTTTCAAGGAACTATGTACCTGCACCCCTTGGTCTCCCTGTTCATTATCACTCCCCAGAGACCTACCATTAACTCTGTAGGTCCTGCCCTGGTTAGTTTTACCAAAATGGAAAACCTCGCATTTAAATTTAAATTAAACTCTGTCCGCGCTCCTCTTGCCACTGCCCGATTGGATCAAGATCCCGAAATACTCGTAGATCACCTTCTTCTCTGTCCACTATACCACTAATTCTGGTATCATTCACAAACCTACTAACCATGCCTCCTGTATTCTCACCCAAATCGTTTATATAAATGATAAACAACAGTGGACCCAGCTCCAATCCTTGTGGCACATTGGCCTCCAGTCTGAACAACAACCCTCCACCATCACTTCCCCAGGATAATGGGACTAAAAGGCATTTAATTGGTTTCAATCTTCAGTAAGCACACCAGACTAACGACTCCTAACAGTTGTATCTGAACTTCATATAGACTGGATGACAGTGAAAATGGCCATCGCCCAGAGGTATGTAAACAGCCCTCTCATCAGAGAGAGAGGGAGACAACTGGTAGCGAGTTAAACCTCAGGAGACACCCTGCCTCAGGGGAAGGGTGAGGATTGAGAAGGCTGGATATTCTTGGCACCTTCAGTCAGTGTGGGAACAGAACTCACACTCTCCGTGAACACCAGCAGCTTGTTTAACTGACCTCCAAGCCTGGCACACTTTGCATTCCCAGGCTGTGGGAGGTGATGGCCTAGTGATGTTATTGCTGGACTGTTAATCCAGGGACCCAGGTAACATTCTGGGGACCCGAGTTTGAATCCCGCCACAGCAGATGGTGGAATTTGAATTCAATAAATATCTGGAATTAACAATCCATTGTCAGGAAAAACCCATCTGGTTCACTAATGTCCTTTAGGGAAGGAAACTGCCATCCTTACCTGGTCTGGCCTACATGTGACTCCAGACCCACAGCAATGTGGTTGACTCTGAACTGCCCTCTGGGCAATTAGGGATGGGCAATAAATGCAGCCTAGCCAGCGACATCCTCATCTTGTGAATGGATAAAGGGAAAAAAACTGCTTAGCCTCACAAGGCCAGGCTAATTTTCAGAGCAGGACAGCAACAGGTAATTGAACGGCTCACCAGATGGTTCTAGCTTGCATCTCTGGAGGAAGTTTCTTTGGATATTTGCAAAAAGAAAGAAAAGTTTTACAAGAAAGGAAGGAAAGCATGGGTGCTGGAGATCTGAAACAGAAATTGCTGGAGAAACTCGGTAGCTCTGACAGCATCTGTGAAGAGAGAGAACACAGAGTTAATGTTTTCAGTTCAGTGAGCCTTCACCAGATTCCTGTTTGATTTAATTTGTTTGGAGTTATTGTTGTTACAGTGAAAAGTTCTGAGTCACTGGATTGAAAATGTTAACTCTGTTTCTCTTTCCACAGATGCTGGCAGACCTGCTGAGTTTCTCCAGAAATTGTCTGTTTTTGTGTGTTTTAACAGAAAGTAAGTGTTAGTCCCTTTAGAAAATGAGCCTGGAGGATTTATAATGGAGGGTAAAGAGATGGCAGATGAACTGAATGGCTATTTTGCATCAGTCTTCACTAGACAGGATACAAGTAGCAGTTTGAATATAGTTGTAAATCAGGAACTGAAGGGGACGGAGGAACACAAAAACATTACACTTACCAGGAAAGTACTGCTGAGTAAATTATTGGAACTGTGAGTTGACAAGCCCCTGGATCCTATCATCATAGGCTCTTAAAAGAGGTAACGAGTGAAATGTCTGATGGATTCGTTTTAATTTTTCTCAAACTCTTAAGAAATTTCCTTAAGATTGGAAAATGGCTAATGCAATTCCTTTATCAACAAACGAGGGAGTTAGAAGGCAAGAAGCTATGGGCTGGTTAGCTTAACATCAATCATGAAGAAAATGTTAGAAGTGATTATCAAAAATGTTATGATAGGGCACAAGATGAGTTCAAGGCAATCGAGCAGAGCTAATATGGTTTAGTCAAAGGGAAACAATGTTTTATCTAATTTACTGGAGTTCTTTGAAGACGTTGTGCTGGCAATAAACTACGTTGTTATAGCCCTCTTGGGACATAGGGCTACTCTCTCATTAGAGAAACAACAAGGTCTTTGTTTAACCTGAGAGTCATCATGCCTCAAGCAAGCAGAGGCATTGAGGAGGATTTGCAGCCGCACTGTTAACATTACTCCTCGTGGCTTACCAACCATTCACTCAACTGAGCTAACAAACAGCTACACTGGAAACAAAGGGGAACCAGTGAATGGATTCTGTTTAGATTTCTTGGAGGCATTTGATAAGGTGCCACAGCAAAGGTTATTGTGGGAAACAAAAGCTTATGGTGTAGGGGGAGGATGGATAGTGGACTGTCTTGCTCACGGGAAACAGAGATTATGGAATAATTGGGCTTTTCAGGTTGACAGGATGTCAGGAGTGGTGTACCACAAGGCTCAGTGCTGGGACCTCAGCTCTTTAAAATTTCTAGAAATGATTTGCATAAAGGGACTGAAGGTATGGAGCTAAATTTGCTGACGACACCAAGATAGGCAGGAAATTGAGTTGTGAAGAGGAGCCCACACAGGGATACAGATTGGATAATGAGTGAGCAAAGGTCCGGCACATGGAGCACAATGTGGGAAAGTTTGAATTTGTCCATTTGGGCAACAAGAATAAAAATGAGGTATACAATTTAAATGGCGAGAGTTACAGTCACAGAGACATACAGCATGGAAACAGACCCTTCGGTCCAACCAGTCCATGCCGAACATAATCCCAAACTAAACTAGTCCTACCTGCCTGCTCCTGGCCCATATCCCTCCAACCTTTCCTATTCACGTACTTATCCAAATGTCTTTTTAATGTTGTAATTGTACCCACATCCACCACTTCCTCGGGAAGTTCATTCCACACGCGAACCACCCTCTGTGTAAAAAATTTGCCCCTCATGTCTTTTTTAAATCTCTACCCTCTCACCTTAAACGTATGCCCCTAGTCTTGAAATCCCTCATCCTAGAGAAAAGACAACTCCCATTAACTCTATCAATACCCCTCATTATTATACCGACTTCTATCAGGTCACCTCTCAACTTCCTATGCTTCAGTGGAAAAAGTCCCAGCCTATCCAGCCTTCCTGTACAACTCAAGCAGCTTGCAGAACTTTGAGATGCAGAGGGATCTGGGTGTCCAAGAACACGGCTCACAGAAGTTTAGTGTGCATGCACAGCAAGTAATCAGGAAAGTTAAGAGAATGGGATATTTTACTGAGAGGGGAATTGAACGCAAGGGTTATGCTCCAGTTATACATTGTTGAGACTGCATCTGGTGTACTGTATACAGCACTGCTCACTGTACTTACAGAAGGATGTTAATGCTTTGGAAGCAGTTCAGAGAAGGTTTAATAGATTCATTTTGTTTTTAATTCATTCACAAGATGAGGGTCTCACTGACAAGCCCAGCATTTATTGCCCAGATATTTTGAGTCTAAAGGGTGGTCTCGCTCTCTCTCTGCTCAGATAGTATATTGGTGTAGATCTGGCTGTGGTGAAGAGATGGACTAGAATAAGAAATTGATGTTGTCTACTGCTAATGGTAGCGATGATGAGAGTGAAAGTTCGGCTGTTTTTCTGTAAGAAAACTTTTTCTCAATCTTTGCTTAATCTTAGAACATAGAACATAGAACATTACAGCGCAGTACAGGCCCTTCGGCCCAAGATGTTGCGCTGACCTGTGAAACCAATCTGAAGCCCATCTAACCTAAACTATTCCATTATCATCCATATGTTTATCCAATGACCATTTAAATGCCTTTAAAGTGGGCGAGTCTACTACTTTTCCAGGCAAGGCATTCCACGCCCTTACTACTCTCTGAGTAAAGAACCTACCTCTGACATCTATCACCCCTCAATTTAAAGCTATGTCCCCTCGTGCTAGCCACCACCATCCGAGGAAAAATGCTCCCACTGTCCATGCTATCTAATCCTCTGATCATCTTGTATGTCTCTATTAAGTCACCTCTCAACCTTCTTCTCTCTGACAAAAACAGCCTCAAGACCCTCAGCCTTTCCTCATAAGACCTTCCCTCCATACCAGGCAACATCCTGGTAAATCTCCTCTGCACCCTTTCCAATGCTTCCACATTCTTCCTATAATGCGGTGACCAGAACTGTACGCAATATTCCAAGTGCGGCCGCACCAGAGTTTTGTACAGCTGCAACATGACCTCAAGGCTCCGAAACTCAATCCCTCTACCAATAAAACCTAACACACCGTACGCCTTCTTAACAACGCTATCAACCTGGGTGGCAACTTTCAGGGATCTGTGCACATGGACACTGAGATCTTTCTGCTCATCCACACTACCAAGAATCTTACCATTAGCCCAGTACTTTGTATTCCTGTTACTCCTTCCAAAGTGAATCACCTCACACTTTTCCGCATTAAACTCCATTTGCCACCTCTCAGCCCAGCTCTGCAGCTTATCTATGTCCCTCTGTAACCTGCAACATCCTTCCGCACTATCCACAACTCCACCGACTTGGGTGTCTTCCGCAAATTTACTAACCCATCCTTCTACGCCCTCATCCAGGTCATTTATAAAAATGACAAACAGCAGTGGCCCCAAAACAGATCCTTGAGGTACACCACTAGTAACTGAACTCCAGGATGAACATTTCCCATCAACCACCACCCTCTGTCTTCTTACAGCTAGCCAATTTCTGATCCAATCTTAAAGCTAGCCAATCTTTGCTTCTTTCATGGAACCACATGTTCCACAGTGGGAGAGAGAATGAATGATTTTTATTTCTTTCCCTCTTTTCACACTGTTTTTCAGTCAGTTCCTTAGTCAGCCTGAAGTGAATATCCCCTGCCTTCAAGCAGCATTTGTTCACTAACACCAAAGTCAACCCTTGGATTAGGTTTGTTTTGCCAAGAACTTCCATCATTCCATTGTTACGAGATTCCTTTAAAAGATATTTAGATACGTACATGAATTGGAAAGGTTTGGAGGGATATGGGCCAAACACAGGCAAATGAGACTTAGTTTAATTTGGGAACATGGTCAGCATGGACTAGTTGGACCGAAGGGTCTGTTTCCATGCTGTATGACTCTATGAATCCCAGGGGGCAGATAAGAGTCAACCACATTGCTGTGGGTCTGGAGTTACATGTAGGCCAGCCCAGGTAAGGATGGCAGTTTCCTTCCCTAAAGGACATTAGTGAGCCAGATGGGTTTTTCCTGACAATAGATTCATGGTCATCATTAGGCTCTTAATTCCTGATTGCTTTTTTAAACAAAATTCAAATCCCACCATCCACCAAGGCAGGTCTCCAGAATATTACCTGGAACAGCATGCCAGCAATAATCCCACTAGGCCATCACTTCCCCAGGAAGAGGAGCACCTGGAATATTTACTAATACCTGGAATGAGCAGACTACCTTGAGAGAAAAGGCTATATACACTCGGTCTGTGTCCTGGGGCATCTAGAATCAGAGGTGGCTTAATTGAAGTAGGTAAGATCCTGAGAGGATGTCAAAAGGATCTGTCCTCTTGTTGGATATCTAGAACGAAGGATCACAGTTTAAAAATAAGAAGTCACCCATTTAAGACAGAGATGAGGAAACATTTTTTTTCAGAGAGCCATCAGTCTTTGCAATTCCCATCCTCAATAGGGGATAGATGCAGAATCTTTCAATATTTTTAAAAAGTAGAGAGATTCTTGATGACCACAGGGCTGAAAGATTATCAGGGGATATGCACAAACGCAGAGTTGAGGTTAAAATCAGATCATTCAAATCATTCAATCTTATTGAATGGGGGAAGTGGCCTACCCTTGTTCCATATGTTGACAACTGTGTTCAGACCACGTCGAAATTTAAATGACCTATTGCGATACCTGAAGAAGCAGTCCCGAAGAAGGGTCCAGACCCAAAACGTCAGCTTTCCTGCTCCTCTGATGCTGCCTGGCCTGCTGTGTTCCTCCAGCTCCACACTGCGTTATCTCTGACTCCAGTATTGGCAGTTCTTGCTGCCTCGTCTTGCGACACCTCTCTCCTCTGTTGTAGAGGTTCCTGTGGTGTTAAAAAGGAATCAGTTTCTTATCACTGTTTGTTTAACCATTTCAGGGATGTGGGTTTTACAGGTCAGGCCAGCATTCCTCACCCATCTCAAATTACCATCTAAAGGGTCCTGGTGAACTGCCTTCTGTAACAGTTGTAAATGCTTAATAAAAACCGAACGAACCACGAATGCTGTAAATCAGGAACAAAAACAGAAGTTGCTGGAAAAGCTCTGCAGGTCTGACAGTACCTGTGGAGAGAAATCAGAGTTAACGTTTCAGGGCCATTCTGAGGAAGTCTCACCGGACCCAAAATGTTAGCTCTGATTTCTCTTCACAGATGCTGCCAGACCTGCTGAGCTTTTCCAACAACTTCTGTTTTTTTTTTGTTTTTGTTTTGGGTGCTTCCTGAGTTTCAGTTCTTACAAGATAACACATGATTGAGGGATGACTCTTGTTTCAATCAAGCTGTCAAACATTACACGACCTGAACAGTTCCGCAGAACCATCCCCCTCTTTAATATCGATCTACAATGTGACCATCCAAGGTACAAATGGCTAACACCATTAACCTTTCCAAAGTATCAAACGGTAAGGTCCAGGGAGGTTGTTGGAGCCCTCCAACACACAAAATCTTCAACTCTTATCAGTTTCAGTATCATCATTGCAGCTATTTGTGACGGTGTTGAGTTTTGGGTTGGTTAAAACTCAAGGTTTTGGGGACATGAGTTCAAATCCCAGCATTAGCTCATACAGTCATAGTAAAGTTGCATTGGAGAAAGAGGCCATTCAGTTCATCACATCTGTATTATGCGATAGCAACCCATTCTAACCTTGCTTTCCAACACCAGCTCCAATACCCTGCAGGTTCCAGCACTCTAAGTGCATGCCTAGGTTGCTTTTAAACGATTTGAGGGTTCACACTAAACCAAGCAATGAATTTCAGAGCCCCACCACCCTCTGGGTATAAAGGTTTCTCCTCGTGGCCTCTCCCATTCCTTAGCTGATTACATGCCCCCTGAGAACTGACCTCTTCTCTCGGGGAAGCAAGCCTTCCCTCACAAAGGCAAAATACTGCAGATGCTGGAAATCTGAAACAAACACAGAGAAGGCCGGAGAAATTCAGCAGGTCTGGCAGTATCTGTGGGGAGATAGAGAAAAACAGAGTTAGGATTTCAAGTCTGGTGTGACTCTTCTTCAGAACTGTCGAAAAGCAAGTCCTCCCTACCCACCTATTCCAAACCCCTCATTATTTCGAACGGTTAAGTCACCCCCCAGCTTCCCTATTCTAAGAGGAACAACCCCCAGCTGATGTAATCTTTGCCCATAGCTGCAAGCCCTGGGACGCATTTTTGCAAGTTCCTTTGTATTCTCTCTTCAGCAATTATGTCCCGTCTGTGCGACTTTCTACAGATCTGTATGTACAATTCTAGCTGTGGCCTAAGAACATAGATCTGTACAGTACAGGAACAGGCCCTTCGGCCCACGATTTTGTGCCGAACATGATGCAAATTAATCCCTTCTGCCTATCCTTAGTCCATATCCCTTGCATATTCATGTGCTTATCTAAAAACCCCTTAAATGCCCCTATCATATCTGCCTCCACTACCACCCCTGGCAGCACATTCCAGACTCCTACGACCCTCTGTGTAAAAAACTTGTCCCTCACATCTCCTCTGAACTTTCCCCATCTCATCTTAAATGCATGCCCCCTGGTTAGGTTACACAGGGACATTGATAGGATGCAGAGCTGGGCTGGGAAGTGGCAGATGGAGTTTAACCCGGAAAAGTGTGAGGTGATTCATTTTGGAAGGACAAACTTGAAAGCAGAATACAGGGTTAATGGAAAGATTCTCGACAGTGTGGAGGAGCAGAGGGATCTTGGGGTTCATGTCCACAGTTCCCTGAAAGCTGCCACCCAGGTGGATAGAGTTGTTAAGAAGGTTTATGGTGTGTTAGCTTTCATTAATAGAGGGATTGAGTTCAAGAGCCGTGAAGTTGATAAGTGTGAGATCATCCATTTTGGTAGGAATAACAGCAAAATGGACTATGTTTTAAATGGTAAAAAATTGCAGCACGCTGCTGTGCAGAGGGACTTGGGTGTCCTTGTGCATGAATCGCTAAAAGGAGGATTGCAGGTGCAGCAGGTAATTAAAAAGGCAAATAGAATTTTGTCTGCCATTGCTCCAGTGATGGAGTTTAAAAACAGGGAGGCTATGCTGCAGCTGTATAGGGTCCTGGTGAGTCCACACCAGGAGTACTGTGTGCAGTTTTGGTATCCTTACTTGAGAAGGGATATACTAGCACTGGAGGGGGTGCAGAGGAGATTCACTCGGTTGATTCCAGAGTTGAGAGGGTTGGATTATGAGGAGAGACTGAGTAGACTGGGCTTATACTCATTGGAATTCAGAGGAATGAGGGGAGATCTTATAGAAACATATAAGATTATGAAGGGAATAGATAAGGTGAAGGCAGGGAGGGTGTTTCCGCTAGCAGGTGAAACTAGGACTAGAGGGCATCGCCTCAAAATAAAGGGAAGCAGATGTAGGACTGAGATCAGGAGGAACTTCTTCACCCAAAGGGTTGTGAATCTGTGGAATTCCCTGCCCAGTGAAGTGGTTGAAGCTACCTCGCTGAACGTTTTTAAGGCAAGGCTAGATAAATTTTTGAACAGTAAAGGAATTAAGGGTTATGGTGAGTGGGCGGGTAAGTGGAGCTGAGTCTCAAAAAGATCAGCCATGATCTTATTAAATGGCGGGGCAGGCACAAGGGGCCAGATGGCCTACTCCTGATCCTAGTTCTTATGTTCTTATGTTCTAAGTTATGCTCCAGCTATACAAAAGCCTGGTTCAGCCACATCTGGCGTATTGTGTCCAGTTCTGGTCGCCTCATTACAGGAAAGATGTGGAAACGTTAGAAAAGGTGCAGAGGCGATTTACCAGGATGTTGCCTGGAATGGAGGGAAGGTCTTACGAGGAAAGGTTGAGAGAGCTAGGGCTTTTCTCTTTAGAACGACAAAGGATGAGAGGTGACTTGATAGAGGTGTACAAAATGATCAGAGGTATAGATAGAGTAGACAGCCAGAGACTTTTTCCTAGGGTGGAGGTAGCTATTACGAGGGGACATAGTCTTAAAGTGAGTGGAGGTAGATACAGGGGAGACATCAGAGGTAGGTTCTTTACTCAGAGAGTGGTAGGGGTGTGGAATGCATTGCCGGAGAGGGTAGTGGAGTCGGTCTCATTAGGGGCATTTAAGCGGCTATTAGATAGGCATATGGATGGTAGTATAAGGTAGGGGTGGAGGTTAGATAGACCTTAGGATTAGGGTAAAAGTTCGGCACAACATCGTGGGCCGAAGGGCCTGTACTGTGCTGTACTGTTCTATGTTCTATAGACATTTCAACTCTGGGAAAAAGATTCTGACCGTCAACCCTATCTAAGCATCTCAGCATTTTATGAACTTCTATCAAGTTTGCCCCCAGCCTGCACCGCTCCAGAGAAAACAGCCTGAGTTCTTCTAGCCTCTCCTTATATCTCATACCCACTAATCCAGGCAGCATCCTGGTAAACCCCTTCTGCACCCTCTCCAAAGCCTCCACATCCTTCCTGCAATGTGTGACCAGAATTGAACACAATGCTCCATGTGTGGCCTAACCAAAGTCTTATAAAGCTGCAACATCACTTCCTGATTCTTGTACTCAATTCCCCGAATTAACTAATGTCTCCTTTGGATGCAGTCTTCCATTCTGTGTTTGTATTCAGTACACAATCTAACGGGACAGAATATCCCTTACACCTTCTTCTGCAATTTTACCTACCAGTGCTGCCACCTGCTGGCCCCTGTGGACATACATTCCAAGGTTTTTGACCCCAATGTGCTGTTAGACTGGGTGGACGATTGAGCAACCAAGCTGTGGGAGATGGGTTTCTCCAGTGGGTCAGGAATGGTTTTCTGGAGCAGAATGTTGAGGAGCCAACAAGAAGGACAAGCTGTTTTAGAAACAACAAGGTGCAGAGCTGGATGAACACAGCAGGCCAAGCAGCATCA
>NW_025969849.1:0-13610 GCF_021869965.1 Rhincodon typus | reverse complement strand
GTACCACCCCACCAACCTCCGGATCCAACGCATCATCCTCCGACACTTCCGCCATCTGCAATCCGACCCCACCACCAAAGACATCTTTCCCTCCCCACCCTTATCTGCTTTCCGGAGGGACAACTCTCTCCGTGACTCCCTTGTCCGCTCCACACTCCCCTCCAGCTCCACCACACCTGGCACTTTTCCCTGCAACCGCAGGAAGTGCTACACCTGCCCCCATACCTCCTCCCTCACCCCCATCCCAGGCCCCAAGAAGACTTTCCACATCAAGCAGATGTTCACCTGCACATCTGCCAATGTGGTATACTGCATCCGCTGTACCCGGTGTGGCTTCCTCTACATCGGGGAAACCAAGCGGAGACTCGGGGACCGCTTTGCAGAACACCTATGCTCCGTTCGCAATAAACAACTGCACCTCCCAGTCGCGAACCATTTCAACTCCCCCTCCCATTCCTCAGACGACATGTCCATCCTGGGCCTCCTGCAGTGCCACAACGATGCCACCCGAAGGTTGCAGGAACAGCAACTCATATTCCGCTTGGGAACCCTGCAGCCCAATGGTATCAATGTGGATTTCACAAGCTTCAAAATCTCCCCTCCCCCTACCGCATCCCAAAACCAGTCCAGCTCGTCCCTGCCTCCCTAACCTGTTCTTCCTCCCACCTATCCCCTCCTCCCACCTCAAGCCGCACCCCCATCTCCTACCGACCAACCTCATCCCGCCCCCTTGACCTGTCCGTCCTCCCTGGACTGACCTATCCCCTTCCTAACTCCCTACCTACACTCACCTTTACTGGCTCCATCCCTGCCTCTTCGACCTGTTTGTTTCCTCTCCACCTATCCTCTCCTCTATCCCTCTTCTATCCGCCTCCCACTCTCTCCCTATTTATTTCAAAACCCCCTTCCCCTCCCCCTTTTCTGATGAAGGGTCTAGGCCCGAAACGTCAGCCTCTCTGCTCCTATGATGCTGCTTGGCCTGCTGTGTTCATCCAGCCCTGCACCTTGTTGTCTCGGATTCTCCAGCATCTGCAGTTCCTACTATCCCAGACCAGAATTGAATGCTGGATTCTAAAAATGGCCTCACCAATGTCCTGTACAGCTGTAACATGATGTCCCAACTCCTATACTCAATGCTCTGATCAATGATGACAAATGCCTTCTTCACCACCCTGCCTACCTGCAAAATGCAGGCAGTCTGGACATTTCACAAATCTGTCAGACTGCATTCTCTTTGAACTTGGAGGAATAGTAGACTTGAGGATTACTGATCCTACTTCTGAACGGTGGATCATTCTTTGAATGATGAAGTAAACTTTTCTGAACACTGTTATTGAAGGATTGATGCTTATTCAACATTATTTCTGTCACTGGCATAGACTGTTCTATTTTAGAAGGCAGAGGATTTTAAACATTTCCACCTGTCCTGTGAAATATGTGATTTCCACTTTGTTGACAATATGAAACAGCTCTCTTATGCTAATAGTAAGTAGTCTCACTGACTCTTTCATCTGTTTGAGTTCCTCTGAATCGGACAACCCCAGTGAAGTCTTCAACTGTTGAATCATGACTGTTTAGTCAACAAGACGTTGCCTTGGACCAGTGTTTGAAAGCAGTTTGCTTCTGGACCACTTGTTCTCTGGGAGGTTATCAGTCTCCTCCAACTCTTCTGATGAAGTTGAAATTGAGGCATATGCAGGCTCAAAAGTTAAGTTAGCTGATTGTGAACAATGTGCACAGTTTGAACCTTGTGTGTGTTGCATTGTAGTGTAATTTGCAGGATTCCTATCCTTCTGACACTTATTCCACCCATGCTATGTCATCTTCTGTAAGCAATACTTTCTGCATCTTCAGTTGTTGTAACTGGTTTCATAGGGTTGTAACACTTGCTCCTGTATGAAGCACAAAAATTAACTGGATGGCCATTGACATAGAAAATACATTTTGGTTCTTCTGGATTAGCTGGTTCCCCTAGGAATGCCTCAGCATCCTCTCCAATGGAGGTATTTCATCAAATGCATGTATATTTTCTACTGTGGGTCTGGTGGTGGGTGATCTACTATGTGAATGTCTTTACATATATAATCACAATATTTCTATCATTTGGAAACTATCTTACTGCTGTCATTCATCCTGGAAGTGACCTACAATTTTTCCAAATAAGGCATTCCTTAGAGATGGCTGGACTTTGTCTATGCCTGTGAAGCCTTATTTTTACACAGCACTGACAATGATTCTTATAATCACGTGTTCGACTTGTTCTCTGTGTAGGCTTGTCAGCTCCATAAACCCAGAATCTCCTGAAACCCAGTGAAAGAAAAGTGACAAAACAGCAGCAATTAAGGTGTTCAATCAAGTTCATCAAAATGAAACAAAAACTCAATATTCACAGGTGCTTTCTTACTTGTTAGGGGGATAGGTTATCTATAGTACTTTTGTTTAGAATTGACTTTCTACACTTTGGTTATTTTTTATAATTTCAGACAGAGTGCTGCTTATTCTATTTTAGATGTGACTTCCGATGAGAAGCAATATGACCAGCAGAATGTACTAACCTAACTTGTAGCTGTACACTGGAGGGGGAAACAGCAAAGAGATGACCAGGAGAAAGCAGCGTTGCAGAGAGAGGAGCATCAGAGAGGGGAGTTGCATTAAATGAAGTTGGGGAATCTCTGCCATGGTGGGGCAGTGGGGTGGGGTCACAAGCTCAGACTAATGAGCTGATCATTTAAGACAGAGGTGAGGAGGAAGTTCTTCACTAACAGAGTTGTGAAGCATTAGAACTCTCCACCCTGGAGTGTCGTGGATGCTCCATTATTGAGTATATTCATTACTGAGATAGAAATATTTTTTATTAGTCTGCGAGTAAAGAGATATGGGGAGTACATGGAAAAGTCTAGCTGAGACAGATCAGCCACAATCATATTGAAAGGTGTAACAGGCTTGAATGGCTATATGTATACTCCTGCTCCTATTCTTGTGTTCTTATAAAGATGGGAAATTGAAAGTTAGTTTTGCTGCTAGATTTGGGTGAAAGCAGGCACTGAGTTTCTGCCAGATCATTACTTATTCCATTATTTTACAATAGTTTTAAAACAGCACTCTCAGTCAATTTTATTTTATTTGTGTAACCTGTAAGTTATGCTTGATGTTTTTATTTCTCTGCTGCTTAAAAAGCAAGGTTGAAATGGGAGAAAAATACTCCTTTGATCTTCTCAACATTATGTGAGGCTATTTCATGTTGAAAAAAATTATGTCTTTGTGGTTTGTTGATTAACATTTAATATTTGCAAGTGGATGGCTTATTGTATAGTTTCTCAACTTAATGAAAATATCTAGCAATAGTTATTTCATATTTTAAGAACAAGGGGAAAAGTTGAATTGTTTCTCAAGGAAAGTTGGTTTGGCAAATTAATTCTTAAAGTTAGCTTCAAATATACATTCAGATTTTATTCTCCTTTTTGAAAAGTGTATGATTACTAAGCTTATGTTTAAAATACTCTTTGATGTGTTTCGCTAATTGATACAAACTATTAGCAACAACTGAGTTAGTTATAACTGTAGAGTGATTGCAGCCATTCCATTTCTCAAGAATACCATCAACGGCAGTTCAGATAATGCATTATATACCATAATAACAATCTGAGGAGAAATGACCAAAAGGTCAGTGAATGAGATTGGGTTTTAAGGAGGAACTTGAAAGAAGAATGGGCAACAGAGAAGTAGAGGAGCTTAAGAAAGAAATTCCAGGTGTGTCCTGGATTCCTGAAGTGGTGTGATGAGGGATGCAGGAAATGTTCAAAGGGATAACATCAGAGAAATGAAGAGTTTGCAGGTTGGGTTCTGAGACTGGAGGAGGTTACAAAGATAGGTAACTGTGATTCCATGAAACGATTTAAACAGAATTATTGTAATATTAAATTGGAGGCAATGGAGGACCAGAAATTAATATGTGAGCAGTCTTTGCCCTGAAGTGGGATACAAGCAGAAGTGTTTTGAGTTTACTGATGTTTATGCGATCTGGAGAATGTGAGGTTGACTAAGCGAGTATTGGAATAGTTGAATGTAGAGGTGAGAAACTCATGGATAAGGCAGATAGACTGAGGCAGTAACAGAAGCTGGGATGCCAGGAAAGTATAAGTAGGTGATCTCTGTGGTGGGAAGTATATTAGGTTGGAAGGTTGTCAGGGTTGAATAGGTCTCTGACCTCACAAACAGTCTGGTTTATGTTAAGGTAATAGTCAGCTATCGCACTGGCACCGGTCTAGGCTGAAGACTATGCTTCAGTATACATTAAAGTTCAATTGGAGAAAATTGGCTCATCAAGTAGTCTTCTGAAGCAGAAGATGGCTCAACAGAACTGGTGGAGAGGTGGATCTAGCTGTTGTGAGTGTACAACTTCCGGTGATCTTATTAAACAATAATTTAACATGGCAAAGTAGGAGCTATTGGGAGGGATGATTAAAAGATTGTACAAAGGATAGGTCTTCTAAAGAGAGTTTTATTCTAATTCTGGCCCTTTGAGCATCCTGATTTTAATCGCTCTGCTATTGATGGTCATGTCTTCAGTTACTAAGATTATGGAATATTCTCTCTACATCTCTTCACCTCTCTGCTTTGCTTTTCTCTTTCTCTCTCTCTTAAGCACTTCCACAAGATTGAGGATGACATGCTTCTACTCTGGTTCAATGGTTGATGGCTGATAAATCTAATCTGTGATCTGCAGACTCTGAGGCATGTGGGGGTGGTACTGCTAAGGTTTGGGCAGATGAAGTATTTAAAGGTGCCTCTGCATGCTGCTAAAAAAAATCTCTCAATGTGTTTGATGCTTATTTTTTCCATTTTGGTTAAACCAGGTGTCACAACTTGCATAAGTCAATGAGAATGTTTGATCTCTTCAGGCATGCTTTGCAGACATCCCTAGGGTATTTCCACTGTCTTCTTAGGAGTATTCATGTTGTGACTGTTTCTGAGAAGAAAACTTGCTTTGGGAGTCTGGTGTCAGGTATACGAACAATATACCTCACTCAACAGAGCTGACTTTGAATGATTAATGCTTTGATGCTGGGCATATTGGGAGAGGAAGCTGCTTTTAGACTGTCTGCCTTGACTTTGCAAAGTCACCAGTGCTTTATGGTTGACCAGACGTCTTGAAAGTATAAAGGAGTGTGGGAATCACTGCTGCTGGGTAAACCATGATTTTTACTCGGGTTTGAGATTCTGGTTCTCAAAAATTCTTTTCTTCAGTCAGCAGGGATTGAATCTCGGAGGCAATGATGAATTTCATCATCTATGTCTACCTTGATTGAAAGGGGGTTCCCAAGATACAGAAAATGGTTCAAATTTTCTAGGCTCTCATCAATCAATAAATCAATAGTGGGAGGTAATGGAATGTGGGAACTGGTTGAAAGAGAACCTTAGGTTTCAAGATGTTTGGTGAAAGACCTATTTTATCATAAGCTTTGGAGAAAGTGTTTACAATGACCTGGAGCTTAGTTTCTGAGCCAGCAGACTGAAGCATCATCACCATACTTAAGTTCAATAACTTGGACTCAGTGACATTTAAAATGCAATGGTTTGAGTAATTTTTGATTTACATTGAAGTGAAATGTGTTGAACAGTTTTCCATCTCCACACCTCTGGGTAATTTGTATTAGAGGCAACATGCACTATTGCAGCTAGGAAAATGGAAAAGAGGGTTGGTGCAATGACATAATCTTAATTGACCTCAGTCTTGCTGAGATTTGCTCTGCTTTGCTTATCTCATTTAAGACTCTCCTTAAAACCTACCTCTGACCAAGCATTTGATCATCTGACCGAACATCTCCTATGTCATTCAGTGTTGTATTTTGTTTCATCACTTTCCTGTGAAGTACCTTGGGATATTTTATTACATTAAAGTTGTTGTTGGGATATTTTGTTACATTAAAGTTTATAAGTTGTTGTTGGCCTTAAAGGAGATGAGAGATGGTAGGATAGTTTGCGTGGTCTATGGATAAACCAATGCTATGATTAACTGACAGAAACCAGTTTGTGACAAGAAACAGTTATTCACACAGATTTTGAATATCAGTCAATCAGAGGGAAAAGACCCAGCCTAACAAATGAAAGAGACTGCCTAGGCTCACTAAAAGACAGAAAAGTAGAATTATTCTTTTATTTGGCTTTGAAGAAGTAAACCAGATTTTAGCTACAGGGACTCAATGGCATTGACAGAAACAGAACCAGAAACCTATAACAGTAAACCACCATGTTAATTACTGGAATTTCCAAATGCCATTTCTTCAGTCAATGAAAAGGGCCGTTTCGAGATTCAATCTTAAAATAGTCAAGGTAAACAGTAAATTTTTGGAGCTCCTTTGAAAATATAAATGTTATCTCTTCACCTAATCATCTTTTCATTGCATGTGTGGGAGAATGGGTACTGTGTGAATATATTCAGGTATTGAGGAATAAATATTTAGTCTTGCTCCTTTTTAAACTTATCAGAAAACCCGTCTAATGTAATTTGGTTATAGCCACAGGACTCAAAGGGTTAAAACACTTTAAAATGTGGCTGTCTGCAGTCGGTCAAGAAACGGTGCACTATCTATCATATCTCCCCTGTCTACAACTGTCCAGAGTATTGGTACAATTGAGCCTTTCTCTAAGAAAATGCTCAAAAGTGATGAAGGATGAAATTTGTGTGTCCAGTAAGATTCAGGAAAACTAAATGATAACAGGGAATACAAATTTGGTTTATATGTGGTTATGGGAAGCCAAGATGAGAATATAAATGAAGCTGAACTTTTAAAATACTATCCTGGTTTCAATCCATCTTATCCTGACAAGAAAATTTTAATTAAGCCATAGGGTTCATCAGTCCCACTCTCTCCACAATTGTGCTGGAACACGTTATCTTGACACTCCCTATTAATGTCTGGTCAATCACATTATGGTTAATGTTTTTATTTCAGGTTAAGAGTAACAGGTGGTGGCTATTAGTTGTTGAGCACATATAAATGAGAACAGCTTTGGTACTTGGTGTGGATAGTGGAGCAGATGGTGCCATTATGTTTATGTTACAACAGCAGGGAATAAGTGTTGCTTTCAATCTTGCTTGCTGATTTAGATTCTATCTACATTGATAGCAAAAGATGATTGCCTGGAGGTGGAGATTGGAAACTAGTGTTTTTTTTCTAAATAGAATTGAAGCTACCTTAGAGAACAATAGTTGGGCAAAAATCAAGTCCTTTATACTTGGTTTCAATGTTTAGTGAGGCTGATCCTTATGGTTGAAAGAAAAATGAAACTGGATATGGAACCTGAGGCAACTGTTCTGGGAGAGGAGTGAATTTGCAGTTTAGACACACTTGGTACTAGTGTGTCCTTTTTTTAAAGAGTGCTTTAAGTTATTTAATCAATATTAAAGATACTAATTGCATGGAGGAATAGAAGCTTAAATGCTTAGCAACTTCTTTTAAAATTTAAGCTTGTCTATCCATTTTGCATATGAAAAATTCTACTAAAGAATGCAGGAGTGAAGGACAGTGAGTACACTAAACTCATGGATGTGATCGCTAATAAATTAGTATGCATTTTTTTTAAAGAAAGCACTTTATGGACTTTTTTTCTTTCCTCAGGGGATGAGGGTGTTGCTGGTTAGGCCAGTATTTATTGCCTATCCCTAACTGCCCAGAGGGCAGTTATGAGTCAATCACTTTGCTGTGTGTGTGTGGTCACATGTAGGCCAGACCAAGTAAGGATGGCAGTTTCCTTCCCTAAAGGGCACTAGTGAACCAGATGGGTTTTTCTGACAGCTGGCAATTGATTCATGGTTGTCATTGGACTCTTAAATTCCAGACATTTACTTAATTCAAGTTCTGCCAGCTGCTGTGGTGGGATTCAAACCCAGGCCCCCAGAACATTACCTGGGTCTCTGGATTAACAAACCAGTGATAATGCCACCAGGCTATTACCTCCCCTGTTAATGGAGGACTATGGTGAGACTTCTATTAACAAGAAGTTGTAGCTTATTACTGATCAAAAGGGAGGTTCATTTGTGGAAATGCTAAACTTCAGACACATTGACAAAGGCACTGATGAGAGAACACAAACCTCCAAATAACACCAGTGTCTGACCTTCCAAGGTCCACCTGTTTCTTGTGACAGAGTCTGCAGGTTGCATGTTGGCCTTATCAGTGGCAACTTTCCATTTCCAAAGATGTTTTTGTACCATGATGGTCAATTTTGTGTTAAGCTTTGCCTAGGATGTCAGTCTTTGCCATATTTTTTGTAGAGTAAGACTGGGCTGAGGTGGTGTCAAATTTATTGATCTGTTTTCTCTGGGCCCTCTTCGGTCAGCTGAGTTATTCTCCATCTCAGAAGCAGGAACCATTGAACTGGAGAGGAAGCTTGTCATCATTAATCCTGGATGGATTGCCTAAGATGATTTAAATGAGGCCTTGTCATTAAGATTGGCCAAACCTTCATGTCCCTGGACTCCTGCACACTTTTTAGGGCTGACACATATTGTTTCTTACTCCCTTTTCAAATTGGGTCCAACATGTACTGGCTGCAAAATAGTAGGATGTCAGAGTATTTCAGTCCTTCATTAAAATACATGTATACTTCTAACATAAATTACCATGCACTAGATTATAGAGTTCCCTGTAATCTTGTGGTAGGTAACAAAACTAGAAGACAGTTTAAGAATGAGCCTCCTTTTTATGGTACTGATGAGGAAAAATCTTTCTTTCATGATAGTGAAATTCTGTTTTCTCTAAATTGCGGAGGCTGGATTGTTAAATTTATTGTTAGATTTTTTTGATAAAAGGAAATGAAGGTTATCAGAGGGCAGACAGGAATGTGGAATTAAGACCACAATCTAATCATCTGAGATCTATGGGCCTGCTTGGGCATTCTATAACGGGCAAAAAGCCTCCTCCTGTTCCTAAGCCCCTTTGTTAAAGCTGCCCATAACTGAGCTCGCAAAATAGCCAACTGCTGCCCATAGCTAATGCAGCAGAACAACACTGACGGTAACATTTCAAGGTTGCTGGAATTTCATAAAGACGTAGATAATAACACTTAACATTTGATTAATACAGTAGATAGAAAAGCATTAAAGGAAAAGATTCAAACCAGTTTCAGACAGTAAAGGAAACCCTCTTATCATTACAGGGAGAAATGAATCAAGGTCAGACATTGAAATGTGGATTGAAATAACACAATAAGGCACAACTTGCTATCTAAAGAATTCTAACATTAGGTGTAACCACATAGCTTTGTTGGAACTGATCAAAAATGAATATGCTTTTGTATTTCCTGTAATGACAAATTTCTAATTAATTGGCAGTTAACACAGTACAGCTGGCAAATGTTGCTTGAATACAATATCCATTGTGAAACGCCTCAAGAAAGTAGCTAAGAGTCTGGAGACTTCATGAAGGACCAGAGTGGAACACAAGCCTGTCCATCTCTTTGCCATTTTGCTGAGGCAAGCTTAAATTGTACTAGAGAACTAATTACAGATGGACAACTCAACTCCACTGAGCAATAGTAATCAAAGGGGGTGTATGCACTCTAAGTGTAAACTGTATAAGTTAAGACATTCCAAAGCTTTTTTGTGTGCTGTAACCGAAAGGTAAATCGCAATAAAGTTCACTTGAATCCGCCCCGCAACTCAGACTCTCATTGAAAATATGAGATCTAATGCCCTTGTTCCTAAAACATCTTGAATGGGATGAACTAATTTTGCATTTGAATTTTACTCTCTTTAGGAATCTAACTTTTGTGACTGAATTGTTAAACTAATCTGATCCGACACAAGTGACAAATGTATAAATAAAGGGTGTAGATATTGGAATGGAAATTGTTTAAACCAGTAGATAGCAAATAGGAATTGGTTATAAACAGTTCATTTGCAAATATCCCATTCCAAGTTTGGTGCATTCCCAAGAGAGATCTATAATGGAACAGCTTTTCCACAATATAAACCAAGACGTTTGGCCCTAATCAAATAAACCAAAGAACTGCAGATGCTGGAAATCAGAAACAAAAACAGAAATTGCTGGAAAAATTAGCAGGTTTGGCAGCATCTGTGGGTGAAAGCAGAATCAATGTTTTGGGTCCAATTACCCTTAGTGTTTGGTCAAAAGGCAGATGTGTCATAGAGTCATACAGCATGGAAACGGACCCTTCGGTCCAACTTGTCCATGTGGACCAAGTTTCCCAAACTAGTCCCACCTGCCTGTGTTTGACCCATTATCTCTCAATCTTTCCTATTCATGCACCTAACCAAGTGTCTTTTAAATACTGTCACTGTACCTGCATCTAACACTTCCTCTGGAAGCTCCCATGGCTTTTCCAGGGGTGAAAAAATTGAAACAAAGGTAAAGTAAGTCAGCCTCTTCCTGGGGAAACAACCTCCACCACCACCCTCTGTCTCCTACCATCAAGCCAATCATATATCCAATTAGCAAGCTCTCCCTGAATCCTATGTGATCTAACTTATTCTTTCTCACAGTAAAGAATTGAAGTAAAAGTGGATGAATGTACAGACGCATGAACAAAGAGCAGAAGTAGGCCATTGGCCCCTTGTGACTTTTTCACCATTTGATAAAGTCAGATGTGACATGACACCAGGTTATAGTCCAACACGTTTATTTGAAATCTCAAGCTTTCAGTGTGCTGCTCAGGGATGAAGTGTTGTGTGACTTGATTTTGTCCACCACAGTACAACACCAGCACCTCCACATCATGGCTGCTATTTAATAAGATCATAGCTGGCCTGATTCTTTGCCTTATCTTCATTCCTACCTACCCCAGAAATTTTCACTCCCTTGCTTACCAAGAATCTACTCATCCCACCTTCAAAAGACTCAAAGACTATACTTCCACTGTCTTTTCGGTAAGAGAATTCCAGAGACTCTTCATCCTGTGAGAGGATGGGAGAGGGAGCGAAATTCACCTGATCTCCATTTTAAATAGGTGACCTCTAGATCTAGATTCTCCTATAAAAAGAAACATCCTCTTCATGTCCAACTATTCAGGCCTTATAGATAGTTTTAGACAACTTGTTCAGGCCTCTGGCTGGGAGTAGGGATGCTTCCTCAAGAGCCCTCTCAGGATCATTTTGTCTCAATCAAGTTTAAGAATGAATAATCCTGAACATGATTAGGGAACTAATAAATGGTTGGCTTCTCTTGGCAGTGGTCCAGGTGTAAGTTTCTTTTCACTACTGTGGACCACTTGAGCAAAGAGGGGGATTAGTATGTTAAAATCAAATTACAAATCTTTTGCTGTTATCTACTGAATGGAAAAATGCAACAACTTTGAAATATGAAATAATGCCTTGGTGACTTAGTACCCTGAGAACTAGAACACACTATGTAATTAAACATGAATTTCCTATAAATCACATTGTTTGCACACTCTGTTCTTGGCAAAGTCCATCCTCATTGATTCAATAAAGACAATTTCAGAACTTTTTTCGTAATGATAAACTAAGATTTGAGAAGGAGTGGAGAGATTTGGGTGGCTACAATGGCCTGGTACAGGAAGTAATTGTAAAGATTAATGGAATATTGCCCTTAATCTTGAGGATATTATGATACAAAGGGAGGATGTATGCTTCAATTGTACAAAGCTTCCTCACCTGGAGCAGCAATTTGATCACCACGTGTCAGTAAATATGTGTCAACCTTTTGGGGTATGGTCTCTGGTTCAAGATACCAAGGCCTAAATCATACAAGAAGTTTCATAAACATGGTTTATATTGTCTTGAATTTAGAGCCTGTTATAATGATCTTATTGGGGTGTTTAAAATGACAAAAGTATGATAAATTCATTGATGGTGAAAATTTTATTTCCTGGCTCAGGTGGGTGTTTGGAGGGGCGTGGGGTGGAGAGGAGATGTGAATGAGAACCAGAGAATCAATTTAAAGATTGCTGCTAAACTGTTCTGGATTAAAACGGAAAGGGAATTTTTCACAGCAGTTGAAGCCGAGGATGCTGTGTGCTTTATTAACTGCTCTCTTAACCTGCCTTCTACCTTTAATGCCCAGGTTTGCATGTTCCTATTCCCTTTAGGGTTGTACCATTTATTTTATATTGTCTATCCATGTTCTTCCATCACCTCACACTTCCTGCCATTAATCTTCATTTGCCACCTACAAGCCCACTTCACCAATGTGTCAGTGCCCTTTTTGAAGTTCTACACAACTTTCCCTCCATGTTACTGTTTAGTGTGGTTTTCATAGAGTCATAGAGATGTACAGCACAAAGACAGACCCTCCGGTCCAACTCATCCATGCCAACTAGATATCCCAAATTAATCTAGTCCCATTTGCCAGCATTTGGCTCATATCCCTCTAATACCTTCCTATACATATACCCACCTAGATGCCTTTTAACTGTTGTAATTGTATCAGCCTCCCCCACTTCCTGTGGCAGTTTATTCCATATGTGCATCTCCCTCTCTGTGAAAAAGTTATCCCTTAGGTCCTTTTTAAATCTTTCCCCTCTCACCTTAAACTTATGCCCTCTAGCTTTGGACTCCTCTACCCTGGAGAAAATACCTTGACTATTCACCCTATCCATTGCCCCTCATGATTTCATAAATTTCTGTAAGGTCACCCCTCAGTCTCCGATGCTCCAAGGAAAATACCCCCATCCTATTCAGCCAGTCCCTTTCACTCAAAACCCTGCAACGCTGGTAACATCTTCGTAAATCTTTTCTGAACCCTTTCAAGTTTCACAACATCTTTCCTCTAGCAGTGAGACCAGAAGTGAATGCAATATTCCAAAAGTGGCCTAACCAATGTCCTGTACAGCGGCAAATATGACCTCCAAACTCCTGTACTCGATGCGTCAAACAATAAAGGCAAGCGTACCGAACGCCTTCTTCACTACACTATCTGTGACTCCACCTTCATGGAACTATGAACCTGCACTCCAAGATCTCTTTCTTCAGCAACACTCCCCAGGACCTTACCATTAAATATATAAGCGCTGCCCTGATTTGCACTACCAAAATGTTGCATTTCGTACATATCTAAAATAAACTCCATCTGCCACTCCTTTGCCCATCGGATCAAGGTCCTGTTGTACTCTGAGGTAACTGCCTTCACTGTCCCCTACACCACCAATTTTGGTGTCACCTGCATACTTACTAACCATACCTCCTATGTTCACGTCCAAAAAAATGTGGTCACAAATAATAGTAGGATCTTTCTTCGTAAACCAGTGTTGTTTGTCAAAAGTGATAGCATTTCAACACTAAACTGAATGAACGCTTATCACTCTTAATGACTGACCCTTGGCAGAGCTACACATTATTTTCAGTGTAATTTACAGTCCGTTTTCTGTCGCCTGACCCACCGAAAACAATTCTGACTTTGATAAACAAGTGAGTGAAAAGAGCAAGCTGCATCGTCGTCTCTTCACCACGTTGAACGCTAAAGCCTCTGGGACAACAAGGTGTAGAGCTAGCCGAACACAGTAGTTTCTATCCCCAGCTCTTAGCAGTGTCGTCTATAGCCTTAGTGGCAGAGAGACTACAACTCCCAATGAAGGCTTGGAGGCGGGCAAAAGGTCACATAACACGCGTGCGCAATGACTAGACAGTT
>NW_025969848.1:0-13611 GCF_021869965.1 Rhincodon typus | reverse complement strand
CAAATAAGCATTTTAATTTAATCAGCATCAAAAGTTAGGTCATCTGGTGAAGTTGAGATTTCAGTCTTTGATATGCTTATCTCGCGGAAATAAGCACATTAGTCAAAACAACATCGAAAATTGAGTCATTTGGTGATGTTGATATTTTTAATTTCTGAAGTGCTTATATCACTGAAATAAGCATGTTGGTCAAACCAACATCATTTCTTGAACCATTTGGTGAAGTTGTGATTTGATCTCCTGAAGTGCGTATCTCAATGAAATAAGCATGTCATTCACACCAACATCAAAACCCAACTCATTTGGTGAAGTTCAGATATTGGTTTTCTGATGTGCTTATCTGAGTGAAATAAGCATTTTAGTCAAAACAGCATTAAAAATTAAGGCATTTGCAGACGTTGACATTTTTGACTTCTGAAGTGCTTAAATCGCTGAAATAAGCATGTTACTCAAATAAACATCAAAACTTGAGTCATTTGGTGAAATTCTTAATTTGGACTTCTGAAGTGCTTATCTCACTCAACTATGCATGTTACTCAAAACAAAATCAAAAGTGGAGTCATTTGGTGAAGTCGAGATTCTTCACTTCTGAAGTGCTTATTTCACTGGAGGAAGCCTGTTCGTCAATCCAACAGCAACATTTGAGTCATTTAGTGAAGTTGAAATTTTTTTCTTCTGACGTGCATACCTCATGAAATACGCATGTCATTCAAAGCAACTTCAAAAACTAACATGTTTGGTGAATTGAGATTTTGGTCTCCTGAAGTGCTTATCTGAGTTAAATAAGCATTTTAGTCACAACTGCATAACAAAATTAAGTCAGATGGTGAAGTTGAGATTATTGATTTCTAAAGTGCTTATCTCACTGAAATAAGCATTTTAGTCCAACCAGCGTCCAAAGTTAGGTCCTTTGGTGAAGTTGAGATTTTTGACTTCTGAAGTGCTTATCTCACTCCAATAATCATGTTAGTCAAACCGACATCAAAATTTGAGTCATTTGGTGAAGTTCCGATTTTGGTTTTCTGAAGTGCTTATCTCCCTCAAATAAGCATGTTCGTCAAACCAACATCAAAACTTGAATCATTTGGTGAAGTTCAGATTTTGTTCTTCTGAAGTGCTTATCGGAGTGAAATAAGCACGTTCGTCAAAACAGCATCAAAAGTTGAGTCATTTGTTGACGTTGAGAATTTTGACTTCTGAAGTGCTTAAATCGCTGAAATAAGGATGTTCGTCAAACCAACATCAAAACTTGAGTCATTTGGTGAAGTCGAGATTCTTCACTTCTGAAGTGCTTATTTCACTGGAGGAAGCCTGTTAGTCAATCCAACATCAAAATTTGAGTCATTTAGTGAAGTTCAAATTTTGGTCTTCTGAAGTGCTTATCATGCGGGAATAAGCATGTTGTCAAAACAGCATTAAAAGTTGACTGCCTTGTTGAAGTTGACATTTTGGTGTTCTGCTGTGCTTATCTCGCTGAAATAAGCACGTTGGTCAAAACAACATCAAAAGTTTTGTCATTTCGTGAAGTTGAGATTTTGATATTCTGAAGTGCTTAACTTGCTGAAATGAGCATGTCAGTCAAACTAACAGGAAAAATTGAGTCATTTGGTGATCTTCAGATTTTGGTCTTCTGCTATGCTTATCTCGCTGAAATAAGCACGTTCGTCAAAACAACATCAGCAGTTGTGTCATTTGGTGAAGTTGAGATTTTGATCTTCTGATATGCTTATCTCAATCAAGTGAGCATGTCATTCAAACCAACATCAAAATCTAACTCACTTGGTGAAGTTCAGATGTTGCTCTTCTGATGTGCTTATCGGAGTGAAATATGCATGTTAGTCAAAACAGCATCAAAAATTAAGTCATTTGTTGACGTTGAGATTTTTGAATTCTGAAGTGCTTAAATCGCTGAAATAAGTGTGTTTGTCAAACCTGCATCAAAAACTAACATCTTTGGGGAAATGAGATGTTGGTCTTCTGAAGTGCTTATCTGAGTTAAATAAGCATGTTCCTCAAAACAGCATCAAACATTAAGTCAGATGGTGAAATTGAGATTTTTGATATCTGAAGAGCTTATCTCACTGAAATAAGCATTTTAGTCCAACCAGCGTCCAAAGTTGGATCCTTTGGTGAAGTTGAGTTATTTTTTTTTTGGTTTCTGAAGTGCTTATCTCACTCCAATAACCATATCAGTCAACACAACATCAAAATTTGAGCCATTTGGTGAAGTTTCAGATTTTGGTTTTCTGAAGTGCTTATCTCACTGAAATAAGCATGTTAGTCAAAACAGCATGAAAAATTAAGTCAATGGTGAAGTTGAGATTTTTGACTTCTGAAGTGCTTATCTCACTCAAATAAGCATGTTCGTCCAACCAGCATCACAACTTGAGTCATTTGGTGAAGTTCAGATTTTGGTCTTCTTAAGTGCTTATCTGAGTGAAATAAGCATGTTAGTCAAAACTGCAGCAACATTGAAGTCATAGCGTTGTTAAGAAGGCGTACGGTGTGTTAGGTTTTATTGGTTGAGGGATTGAGTTTCGGAGCCATGAGGTCATGTTGCAGTTGTACAAAACTCTGGTGCTGCCGCACTTGGAGTATTGCGCACATTTCTGGTCTCCGCATTTTAGGAAAGATGTGGAAGCATTGGAAAGGGTGGAGAGGAGATTTACCAGGATGTTGCCTGATATGGAGGGAATGTCTTATGAGGAAAGGCTGAGGGACTTGAGGCTGTTTTCGTCAGAGAGAAGAAGGTTAAGACGTGACTTAATAGAGACATGCAAGATGATCAGAGGATTAGATCGGGTGGACAGTGGGAGCCTTTTACCTCGGATGGTGATGGCTCGCAGGAGGGGACATAGCTTTAATTTGAGGGGTGATAGATATAGGGCAGATGTCAGAGGTAGGTTCTTTATTCAGAGAGTAGTAAGGGCGTGGAATGCCCTGCCTGCAAAAGTAGTAGACTCGCCAAATTTAAGGGCATTTAGATGGTCGTTGGATAAACATATGGATGAAAATGGAATAGTTTAGATTAGATGGGCTTCAGATTGCTTTCACAGGTCGGCACAACATCGAGGGCTGAAGGGCCTGATAATGCGCTGTAATGTTCTATGTTGTATGTTCTATTTGGTGAAGTTGAGATTTTTGACTTCTGAAGTGCTTGCCTCACTGAAATAAGCATTTTAGTCCAATCAGCAGCAAAAGTTAGGTCCTTTGGTGAAGTTGAGATTTTAGTCTTCTGATATGCTTGTCTGATATGCTGAAATAAGCACGTTTGTCAAAACAACGCCAAAAGTTGAGTCATTCGGTGAAGTTGAGATTTTTGATTTCTGAAGTGCTTACCTCACAGGCTGAAGGGCCTGATAATGCGCTGTAATGTTCCATGTTGTATGTTCTATTTGGTGAAGTTGAGATTTTTGACTTCTGAAGTGCTTATCTCACTGAAATAAGCATGTTAGTCAAAACAACATCAAAACTTGAGTCATTTGATGAAGTTCAGATTTTGGTCTTCTGAAGTGCTTATCTGAGTGAAATAAGCATGTCATTCAAACCAACATCAAAAACGAATTCATTTGTTGAAGTTCAGATATTGGTCTTCTGATGTGCTTATCTGAGTGAAATAAGCATGTTAGTCAAACCAGCATCAAAAATTAAGACATTTGTTGACGTTGAGATTTTTGACTTCTGAAGTGCTTAAATCGTTGAAATAAGCATGTTAGTCAAACCGACATCAAAACTTGATTCATTTGTTTAAGTTCAGATTTTGGTTTTCTGAATTGCTTAACTCGCTGAAATAAGCATTTTAGTCTAACCAGCAGCAAAAATCAACTCATTTGATCAAGTTGAGATTTTTAACTTGTGTACTGCTCATCTCACTGAAATAAGCATTTTTTGTCAAACCAGCATCAAACGTTATGTCTTTTGGTGAAGTTGAGATTTTAGTCGTCTGACATGCTTATCTCGCTGAAATAAGCACGGTTTTCAAAACAACATCAACATTTCAGTCATTTGGTGAAGTTCAGATTTTGGTCTCCTGAAGTGCTTATCTGAGTCAAATAAGCATGTCAGTCAAAACAGCATCAACTTTGATGTCATTTGGTGGAGTTGATATTTTTGACTTCCGAAGTGCTTATGTCACTGAAATAAGCATTTTAGTCAAATCAACATCAAAAGTTTGGTCCTTTGGTGAAGTTGAGATTTCAGTCTTCCGATATGCTTATTTCGCTCAAATAAGCGTGTTAGTCAAACCATCATCAAAACTACAATCATTTGGTGGAGTTCAGATTTTGGTGTGCTGAAGATCGTAACTCGCTGAAATAAGCATTTTAGAACAACCAGCATCAAAAGTTGTTTCATTTGGTGAAGTTGAGATTTTAGCCTTCCGAATTGCTTAACTCGCTGAAATAAGCGTGTTAGTCAAAACAACATCAAAAGTTGAGTCATTTTGTGAAGTTGATATTTTGTTCTTTTGAGGTGCTTTCCTCATGAAATGAGCATGTCATTCAAACCAACATCAAAAACTAACATTTTTGGTGAAGTGACATATTGGACTTCTGAAGTGCTTATCTGAGTTAAATAGGCATGTTAGTCAAAACTGCATCAAAAATTAAGTCAGATGTTGAAGTTGAGATTTTTGATTTCTGAAGTGCTTATCTCACTCAAATAGTCATGTTTGTCAAACCAACATCAAAACTTGAGTCATTTTGTGAAGTTGAGATTTTTGATTTCTGAAGTACTTGTCTCACTGAAATAAGCATGTTAGTCAAAACAGCATTAAAAATTAAGTCATTTGGTGAAGTTGAGATTTCGGTCTTCTGAAGTGCGTAACTCGCTGAAATAAGCATGTTAGTCAAACGAACTTTAAAAAATTGTGTCACATGATGAAGTGCTGATTTTTGGCTTCTCACGTGCTAAACTCGCTGAAATAAGCATTTTAATTTAACAAGCATCAAAAGTTAGGTCATTTGGTGAAGGTGAGATTTTGGTCTTCTGATATGCTTATCTCGCTGAAATAAGCAAGTTATTCCAAACAACTTCATCAGCCCCTGGTAAATAACCCCTAAAACACATGAGCCTCAGTGTATAAACCCTGAAATATAGAGCCCCCTGTATATAAACACTAAAACACGGTAAAAACTAAAGGAACTGCGGACGCAGCAAAATCAGGAACAAAAACATAGTTGCTGGAAAAGCTCAGGAGGTCTGAAAGCGTGTCCGACACTTCCACCATCTGCATTCCGACCCCATCACCAAAGGCATTTTTCCCTCCCACCCTTTTCTGTTTTCGGGAGGGTCCACTCTCTCCATGACTCCCTTGTCCGCTCCACACTCCCCTCCAGCCCCACCACACCCGGCACTTCTCCCTGCAACCGCAGGAATTGCGACACGTGCCCCTACACTTCCCCCGTCAACCCCAACTCAGGCCCCAAGAAGACTTTCCACATCAAGCAGATGTTCACCTGCACATCTGCGAAAGAGGTATACTGCATCCATTGTTCCCGTTGTGGCCTCCCGCACATCGGGGAAACAAAGCGGAGGCTTGGGGACCGCTTTGCAGAACACCTACGCTCGGTTTGCACTAAACAACTGCACCTCCCAGTCGCGAACCATTTCAACTCCCCCTCCCATTCCTCAAACGACAAGTCCATCCTGGGCCTCCTGCAGTACCACAATGATGCCACCCGAAGGTTGCAGGAACAGCAACTCGTATTCCACTTGTGAACCCTGTAGACCAATTGTATCAGTGTGGACTTCACAAGCTTCAAAATCTCCCTTCCCCCTACCGCATCCCAAAACCAGCGCAGCTCGTCCCCGCCTCCCGAACCTTTCCGCCCTCCCACCTATCCCCTCCTCCCCTCTCAAGCCCCACCCCCATCTCCTACCTACTAACCTCATCCCGCCCCCTTGACCTGTCCGTCCTCCTTGGACTGACCTATCTCCTCCCTAACTCCCCACCTACATTCACCTTTACTGGCTCCATCCCCGCCTCTTTGACTTGTCGGTCTCCTCTCCACCTATCTTCTCCTCTATCCATCTTCTATCCGCCACTCCCTCTCTCCCTATTTATTTCAGAAACCTGTTCCCCTCCCCCATTTCTGAAGACGGGTCCAGGCCCGAAATGTCAGCCTTCCTGCTCCTCTGATGCTGCTAGGCCTGCTGTGTTCATCAAGCTCTGCACCTTGTTATATCAGATTCTCCAGCATCTGCAGTTCCTACTACCAATGAGGAAAATGAGACCCTGTTCGCGGTTCCAGGTCAGTACTGAAGCACTGTCAGAGGGACAGAACTGCTGGAGAGTCAGACAGTCAATAATGAGGTAGCGCCTCTTTTTAAGCGGGTGAGAACTGAGGAAGTGCTTCACATGTATAGGGTCTGTATTGAGGTAATGCAGTAGCACCAGAGGGTCAGAACTGTTGGGTGCATTATTGTGAGAGGGTCAATCTTGAGGCAGTGTCTCATTCGAAAGGGGTCAGACATGTCGGAGTGCCAAAAGATTGCAGCACTGTGAGAATGTCAGACTGAGGGAGTGCCTCATTGTCAGATAGTCTGTACTGTCAGAGCTTCTGTACTGAAGCAGTGCCTCATTGTCAAAGGGTCCACACTGGAGGTATTGCAGCAGTTATGTGCCACAGGGGTGGGTGCTGGGACCTTTGTTATTTGTTACTTATGTGAATGATCTGGATGTGAATGTACAAGGCATGATGGGTAAGTTTGTGGATAATGCAAAAGTAGGAGATCTCATTGATAACAAAGAAGGTTATCCAAATTTACAGAGGCTTCTCGATCAGATGGGCAAGTGAGCTGAGGATTGGTAAATACAATTGTATACAGATACAGGTGTGCACTTTGGAAAGTCAAACCAAGTTAGGATTTATACAGTAAATGGTAAAGTCCTGAATTTCATTCTCTGACAATGTTGCACTCCTTCAATACTGAACTACAACAAAGTGGGACAGCCTCAGGCAGACACTCTGACAATGAGGCATTCCCTCGGGCAATAATCTTTAATTGTAAGTTAATCTGTAATATTATTTGACCTGTTAAGTTCACAATACTTCCCGTGTCTCCTGTAGAATACGCAGTTGCTCTCCCTTCAGCTCTGCCTCTGGTAATGCGAAGCTGCTTTCTTCCATACTACCCTCAGAAATAACATTCGCCGTAACTGTAACCCCAAATTCAGCCCAAACGCTAACACTCATGTAAACCCTAAGTCCAACCTCAGCCCAAATCCTAACCTCAGTCCTCACCCAAACCATAACCCTCAGTCCCAACGCTGACCCGAACCTTACCTCTAACTCTAGCCTCAGCCCGAACACCTACCCTCAGCCCTATAACACAAGCCTCACCCCTACACTGACCATAACCTTAGTCCTAAACCGAACCTCGCTTCAGCCCTACTGCTAACTGAAGACATAGAGCCTCCGGTACAGAAACCCGAAGACACAGAACCCCGCGTAGAGAAACCCGAAGAAAGAGACCCCTTTCAATTAACTGTGAAACACGGAGCACACTATAAATAATCCCTAAAACATGGACATCCCTGTAAATGAACCGTGAAACGCAAAGCCTTCTGTAAGTAACCTCCGAAGCAGAATCTCGTTGAAACAAACACGAAAAAGAGCCCCCTGTAAATACACTCAAGCACAGAGACCCCTTTAAATATAACCTAAGAAATGTCCCTCGGGAAGTAAAATGTAAAAGACAGAGAACCCAGGAAGAAACCAGAAAACACAGAGATGTCTCTAAAGAAACCCTAAACCAGAGCCCCCTGGAAATAATCAAAAACACAGAGCACCCTGCACACGAACCCTAAACGTTAACTGTTTTTGCCTTCACAAATGCTGCCAGACCTGCTGAGATTTTTCAGTTATTTTGTTTTGGTTCCTGATTTAAAGCATCTGCAGTTCCTTCGGTTTTCAATTAACGAGGCAGTCAGTTAGATCAAATGGTTATATATCACATATTTACCAGTCGGATTCAAACACGCAGAAACCGTTCGCTCATGTGGTCACTTGCTTATCTTATAACCTTAGCCCCTGAATATCCTGTTGTCTGCCCTGTTTACTCATATCGGTCAGCACTTAACAAGGCTCCCGGAGTCTGGCTGGCGTGTGTTTAGTAATACAGGGTCAATCGCCTTAAAATATCTTTTTCTGTGGTTTTTGTGTGACACTGTATCATAAGCCACTTTACTGTTGTACTGAAGGTCCTCTTTACCAATGCACCCACAAGCGCTCCATATGACCACTCTCGCGCCCTCATTCATTCATATCTTTACTGACCACTCATTGGCGTACTGTGTTTACGATTACCGCATTTGATTCATTCATTCATAAAACTGCATTCTTGTAATTATTTTCACTGATAAAAGGAAACGAAATTAAAATGTTCCTTACACCCCATTACTGCCTTTTCACAGTTTGAACCCTTGCTGCTAACAGTGTCCAAACTTGTGTCTACATCAGAGTCAATCCCTGAGTATGTGTTAATTTTCTAATCGATTCAGAACGATACGATTCAATCTATCGTGTCACCTGAAACTATGAAAAATTGTAATATTAATAAGCCCTCAACAAACGTCTCCCAGGACTTGAATATCTTGCGGGACATCAGACAAGTTTTCTGCGTTACCACGTCTCTGTTCGATACATATTGAACAGGGTCCGCGTAACCCTTTAAGAAAGCTACTCTCAAAATAGCGCTTCCGTGAAATTGAATGAAAGAATGAGTAAACCGGCAATAGTGAAATCTCAAGAGCCAGCCGCGGTAATTAGGCTACTGAACTTTCTGTTGTCATTAAGTAATTCCCAACCCAGTCAAATCATGTAGGGTTGATAATTTTTCTGTCATTCTCTAACTTTAAACGAATAAAAGGACCGACGCCCATGATTGGCCGACTTGAAATACCTCAGTCCTGACCCGCTAACAATGAGGCGCTCCCTCATTCCTGACCCGCTGACAATGAGGCGCTCCCTCAGTCCTGACCCGCTGACAATGAGGCGCTCCCTCAGTCCTGACCCTAGAACAATGAGGTGCTCCCTCAGTCCTGACCCTAGAACAATGAGGCGCTCCCTCTGTCCTGACCCTAGTACAATGAGGCGCTCCCTCAATTCTGACTCTATTACAATGTGGCTTTACCTCAACAATGACCATCAGACAACACTACACCTCCCCATTACTGACTCTCTGTCAAAGAGGCATTGCCTCAGTCTATGATGTACTATCTCAATCCGAACAATTCGCCGTGCTGTACTGGGAGCTGTGCTATTTAGTGTTGATTTACAGTGAGCTTGTGTTTTAGGCTTTATTAATTGGAGGCTCTGTGTTTTAGGGTCTCCTCTGAGAGTTTATTTACAGGAGGCTTAGTTTTAGGGAGGATTTGCAGGGGTCACTGTTTCAGGGTTTATTTACTGGGAGATCTATAGTTTACACTTTATTTACAGGGGAGTCGGTCTTTTATGGTTCCTTACTGGGGGCTTTGTCTTTTCCACTTTATTTCCTGAGGGACCTTTCTTCGGTTATATATAAAGGGTTCCCTGTGCTAAGGGTGTATATAGAGGGGGCTCTGTTTTTAGCATTTTTTCAAATGAGACTCTGCTTCGGAGAATATTTACAGGAGGCTGTGTGTTTCAGAGTTCATTCACAGGGATGTCTGTGTTTTAGGGTATCTGTACACGATGTTCTGTGTTTTAGGGATTATTTACAGTGGTCTTTGTTTTACAGGTTACTGAAAGGCGTCTCTGTCTTCGGGTTAATTTACCGGGGACTGTTATTTATAGGTACGTCTATCTTTTCAAAGTTTATTTGTAAGGGGCCCTGTCTTACGGATAATTTACAGGTGGGCTGAGTGTGGAGTGTAATTGCAGGTGCTCAGTGTTTTCGGATTTATTTAGAGGGGGTCCTATGTTTTACCTTCTACTTCCTGGGTGATGTGTGTTAGAGTTCATTTAAAGGGGTCCGTGTATTTGAGGGTATAATTACAGGAGGCTTTGTTTTTAAGATTTGTTTAAATGGGGCTCTATATTTTACTGGTTATTTACTGTGAGCTCCGCGTTTTACGGGTTATTGAAAGGCGTTTCTGAGGGTATATTTACAGGCGGCTCGGTGATCGAGGGCTTTTGTGCAGGGCTGAGGCTAGCATTAGAGGTGAGGTTAGGGTCAGCGCTGGGGCTGAGGGTTATGGTTTGGGTCGGGCCTGAGGCGAAGGCTCAGGGTTTGGCCTGAGGTTAGGCTCAGAGCGTTTGCAAGGGTTAGCGTTAGGGCTGAATCTCGGGTTAAGGTTTGGGGTAGGGTTATTTCTGGGGGCAGGGAGAAAGAAAGCAGCTTCGCATAACCAGAGAGAGAACCAGAGGGAGAGCAACTGCGTATTCTACAGGAGACTCGGGATGTTTTGTAAACTTAACAGGTCAAATAGTATTACAGATTAGTTTAAAATTAAAGATTATTGTCCTGAGAGAAAGCCTCATTGTCAGACGGTCCGCTTGAGGCTGTCCCTCTATGTTGTAGTGTCAGTACTGAACGAGTGCACAATTCTCAGAGGATCACATTCAGCCGACGCCCCATTTAAAAAAAAAAATGTAATTTAGTTATGTAGCACTCCCCCAGTAAGAATTGAGAATAAGGCTCAGCATCAGTCTTGACACTATGACTGATACACTCCCAGAGTTCTAACCAACTGACACTGCTGCAATAGCTCAGTGCGGACCATTTGACAATGAGGCACTGCTTCAGTACTGAAGCTGTGACAGTACTGACTGTCTGACAATGAGGGAGTGCCTCAGTCTGACATTGTCACAATGCTGCAATCGTGTGGCACTCTCATAAGTCTAACCCCGTGAGAATAAGACACGACCTCAGTCATGACCGTCTCACAATAATGCACCCCAACAGTTCTGACGCTCTGGTGCTGCTGCATTACCTCATTACAGACCCTATAAATGTCAGGCACTACCTCAGTTCTGACCCTCTTACAATGAGGCGCTACCTCAGTATTGACTCTCTGATTATAATGCTGTCCCGCAGTTCTGTCCCTCTGTCAGTGCTTCAATACTTGCCTGGACCAGGCAAATTCCTCATTTTTAGCGGGTCCGTTTTGTGGCAGTGCCTCCTGGTAATGGGATCATATGAATCTGTAATACTATTTGACCTGTTCAGTTTACAATACATCCCGAGTCTCCTGGAGTATACGCAGTTGCTCTCCCTCCGGCTCTCGGTTTGCGAAGCTGCTTTCTTTGTCCCTACTCTCAGATATATCCCTCACCTTAACCTTAGATTCAGCCCCAACGCTTGCACTCGCGTAAGCGCGAAGCCTAACTTCAGCCCGAAACCTAACCCAAACCATAACCCTTAGCCCTAACGCTGGCCTCATCCTACACGAGCCATAGTCTCAGGCCCAAACTGAACCCAGATTCAGCCGTACTCTGGGCCTTTAAACACGAAGCCGCCTGCACAGAGGCCCTCAAACACAGAGACCTCTTTCAATAACCTGTAAAAAGCGGACTTCACTGTAAATAACCCCTAAATCACAGAGTCCTATTTAAACAAACTTCAATAACAGAGACCCCTGTAATTGAACGCTCAAATACACAGAACCTTTTAAATGAACTCTCACACACATTGCCCACGAAGTATAAGGTAAGACACAGGGATCCTTCTCAATAAATCCGAAAACACTGAGCACCTTTAATTACACCCCAACACTTAGCCCACCTGTAAATTATCCATAAGACAGGGCCCCTTACAAATAACCCTAAAAAGACAAAGCTACCCATAAGTAAACAGCCTCCTGCAAACAAACCTTAAAACAGAGACCCCTTTCAATAACCTGTAAAATACGTAGCTTAATTCAAATAATCCTTAAAACAGAACCCCCTGTAATTATACCCTCAAATACACAGACCCCTTTAAATGACCTCTAAAACAGATGCACGAGGAAGTACGATGTAAAACACAGTGCTCCCTCTGAATAAATTCGAAAACACAGAGCTCCTGTCAATACACCCCAACATCGAAGCGACCTGTAAATTATCCGTAAAACAGGGCCCCTTACAAATAAATCCGAAAAGACAGCGAGCTATAAATAAAGAGCCCCCTGTAAATAAATACCAAAACACGTATTAAAAACACGAAGAACTGCGGATGCTGCAAATCAGGAAAAAAATACAAAGTTGCTGGAAAAGCTCAGCAAGTCTGGCAGCATCAGTGAGGGAGAAAAAAAAAACAGAGTTAACGTTTCGGGTCAGGTGATCCTTCCTCAGAACCTCTGGCTCGCACGTCTTTAGTAATGCAGGGTCAATCGCCTTAAAATATCCTTTTCTGTGGTTTTTGTAAGGTACTTTAACATTATTACATAAGAACATTAGAACTCAGAGCAGGAGGAGGCCATCTGGCCCTCCAGTCTGCCCCGCTATTCAATAAGATTATGGCCGATCTTTTTGAGACTCAGCTCCACTTACCCGCCCGCTCAAAATAAACCTTAATTCCTTCACTGTTCATAAATTTATCCAGCCTTGCCTTAAAAACATTCAGCGAGGTAGCTTCAACCGCTTCACTGGGCAGGGAATTCCACAGATTCACAACCCTTTGGGTGAAGAAGTTCGTCCAGTACTCAGTCCTACATCTGTTTCCTTTTATTTTGAGGCGATGCCCAAAGTCCTAGTTTCACCTGCTAGTGGAAACAACCTCCCTGCCTCCACCTTATCTATTCCCTTCATAATCTTGCATGTTTCTACAAGATCTCCTCTCATTCTTCTGAACTCCAATGAGTATAATCCCAGCCTACTCAGTCTGTCCTCATATTCCAACCCTCTCAACTCTAAAATCAACCGAGTGAATCTCCTCTGCACCCCGTCCAGTGCCAGTATATCCCTTCTCAAGTCAGGAGACCAAAACTGCACACAATACTCCAGGTGCGGCCTCACCAGGACCCTATACAGCTGCAGCATTACCTCGCTGTTTTTAAACTCCATCCCTCTGGCAAAGACAGACAAAATGCTATTTGCCTTTTTAATTACCTGCTGCGCCTGTAATACTACATTTAGCGATTCATGCACAAGGATACCCAAGTCCCTCTGCACAGCAGCATGCTGCAATTTTTTACGATTTAAACCATAGACCATTTTGTTGTTATTCCTACCAAAATGGATGAACTCACATTTTGTACAACATCTGCCAGACGTTTGACTACTCACTTCGACTATATATCCCTCTGCAGACGTTCAGTGTCTTCTGCACACTTTGCTCTACCGCTCATCTCAGTGTCATCTGCAAATTTTGACACACCGCACTTAGTCCCCAACTCCAAACCATCTATGTCAATTGTAAACAATTGCAGTCCCAACACTGAACCCTGAGGCACACCACTAGCCACTGACCGCCAACCAGAAAAACATCCATTTACCCGTACTCTTTATTTTCTCCTCGTCAATCATCCTCTATCCATGCCAATACATTACCTGAAATATCGTGCAACTTTATCTTATGCAGCAGCCTTTGGTGGGGCACCTTGTCAAATGCCTTCTGGAAATCCAGATACACGACATCCACAGGTTCCCCATTGTCCACCATGCAAGTAATGTCCTCAAAGAATTCCACCAAGTTCGTTAAACATGACCT